>NW_021604792.1:2981952-3071952 GCF_004785775.1 Grammomys surdaster
AGGAAGGAAGGAAGGAAGGAAGGAAGGAAGGAAGGAAGGAAGATAGTTCTTCATGCAGTTAAACTTGGTGGACCTGGTAGATCATTGTGGTTGGGGCAATGGCAAGAAAGGAAAATTGAGGAAGCACCTAGAATAAAGCTTATTGCTTCTCTAAATATCTTATTTACTGCTCTATTGCTGTAATAAAACTATGACCAAGTCAGCTTATAGAAGAGTTTATTTGGGGTTTACATTTTCAGAATGTCAAATTGTGTGACCATCATGGTAAAGACCATGCCAGCGTATAAGCTGACATGACATTGGAGCAGTAGCTATGAGCTCGCCTCTTATCACACACAACCGCAGAGCAGCCAGGACTAACTGGAAATTGCATGTGCTTTTGAAACCTCAAAGCCCACGCCCCGGTGCTCCCTCTCCCATCAAGGCTATATTTCCTAATTCTTCCCAAACAGTTCTACTAACTGTGGACCAGTATTCAAATACATTAGCCTATGGGGGCCATTCTCATTCAAATTCCCACAGGGAGTGGCTAGTGTGAGGGACGCATCAAGAGCACTCTAACTGTGGTATAAAGGACTCTCTGTTCCCCCAGAGTGCCTAATTTCAGTTCTCAGCACCCATATGGTTGCCCACAACTATCTGTAACTCCACTTTCAGGGATCTAACGTCCTTTTCTGTCCTCCATGGGCACCGGCACTTACAGGCATGGAAAATGAAAATAAATGAAAAATGTTTAAAGGAGTTGCTCTCAAAATGATGAATGTACATTTAAAACATACTTGGAGCCATTGGAAAGCTAAAGTTTAAAAGGGAAGATGATATGTAATTTGAGGACTCTATCATTTATAGATGATCATTTAACTCTTACTGCCTGGAGCAGTGCCCTATCCTGGAGTTGAAAGGAGACACAGGGTTGGATTCAGGTGTAGCCTTAAAGGCTGATGGTCTCCAGACACTCTAGCTCTCTATACTAAATGCTTGTTGATAGCTTCTAAAACGTCCTAGAATCTTTCTTGCTCTTTCTGAGGGTTAAAAGCTCTGGCCTTGTTGCTTAGGCTAGGAGTCTCACACTTGCACTTCACTGACCGAGCTATCGTACCATTCCCGTATTAATTAGGTGAGATTTTTGTTAGCCTTGTCTCACATAGGCACCACCAATAGTGAAGGGGGAAAGCAGTAGGTTAGGGATAATTCTAAAATGGAGGGATTTGTGAAATATTCTGAAGAGAACAAAAGTGGGGTCTGAGTACAAAACAAATAAGAAACTTCGAGCATCCGTGGAATTAAACAGATTTCTCAATCCATGATTTACATTACTGATGTTTAATATCAAACAAAGCTCACTCTGGTATTTATTCCAAGCAGTAATTTCCTAGGTAGAATCTGTTTCTCCATCACTGGCCTTCCCTGGTCTCCGTTGTGTTGCCTTGTTCCCTCTTCCAGTGAAGCAATGCACTTCCGTTGCACATGCAAGTCTCACAGACTGGGCACTTGAAAGTGTGCTTTGACAGACCTGTCCAACTGTTTTGACGGAGGCTAGCCCTCGGTCTGCATTTATCCAAATTTTGAGCTCAGTTTCAATATTGATTCACAGTCTGTCCATTCTACATTTGACACTTAATCTAGTCATTGGGGTCTCACCTAGTCATGACACTACTTTTTAGCCAGAATCCAGACACACCTTTTGGTAAACCTATATTATCACAAGTTATTATGATTAAAATGCTGTATCATAATGGTTTTCTCCCTGGTCTTCTCACATTTAGAGCTTATGTTTCTTAATTCAGCATATAAATCCTTACATGTTGGAACCTACTATCCTTCGCCCTTCCTGTCACGTGCTCCCCTGCCTTCCGTGTTTCTAGCTCCTATGATCGTCTTACTAACCGATAGTGAATTTGCATTATTATTATTTCTCTCCAGAATGCAGCTACTCAATTTGAGCACAACTGTCCCTTTCTTGTGCTTCAACTCCTGGACTAAAGTTATTTCCCTCAATAAACAAACAAACAAACAAACAAACAAACGAAATCCTTTATTTAAGTCTTTATCATACTGAACTGCCCCAGTTACTGGACTCTTGTATCCAGTGCCTTTTCTTCGTGAAAATGTGTTTCCTAATATGTTTTATGAATAAAACCAATAATGCCATCCAGATATCTCACTACTCATTACCTTTCCCTCTAGATTATAAAGGCCTTGGAGACAGAAACTGTATTTGTCCTGCATGATATTTTAATGCCAACCTTTCCCCAGAATCATATCTAAACTTTTACTGGAAAGTCAAAATGTCAGCTCAGTTATCAGGTAACTGAATGAATGGACTAATCTCCTAATTTCTACATGTGAAGATGATTGCTTTATTAGTTTGTCTTGAGCACAGAACAATGTTACAATTTCCTCTTGAAAATGTCACCTAAGTATAAAAGTTAACTTTTATTCTCCAGATGGAATTACAATCTCAGAGGTTTACAGCTGTATAAACTCACCCTTTTCTAGTTCATTCTGAACTCTGTCTTTCTGTTCAATTCAGCTGTTCTGGCCCAAACTGCTCTCCAAGCTGACTGATGTAATTCAGCTTCTCTTGGCTTCTGACTGAATTGCTCTGCTTAGCCTTAAGCGAACTTGAGCAAATTGATCTAAACTTCTTACTTCTTTTGTTCTATGGCTTGTTCTGTCTCTTTAAAACTGTCCTACTGTTCTAGTAAAACTGCCTTCTCTGTCTCTGTCTCTCTTCTGTCTCTCTGTTCCCCCCACTTCTGTGTGTGTGTGTGTGTGGTGTGTATGTATGTTTCTGTGTTTGTGTGTGTGCTACTCTGTAGGACCTTGAAAGGCAACTTGGTTTCTGGTGGAATGCTGCCAGTTTTGCTGGAGACCCTGCAGGGTCCCCTGCAAGGGACAACAGGCATTTGACCATGCTCCCAGACTCCAGGCTCCTGACATGAGGCCACAGCCCTCCATAGATTTGTGGCCTTTAATCAAGTAGGGTAACGCCCCTCCATAGGTAGAGGGCATGACTACAGACCACAGACTCAAGACAAATCTCCATATTAATGAGGTACCTAAAGGCCAGAGGGGCATAGCCAGTTAATCATTCCTTCCATGACCCTCCTCCCTGCAAAAGTTATTTAACCTCAGGGTCCCCCTGAGAAAAGGGGGGGTACAGTTTTCATCTACTTTCCACCATGACAATAAACATCTTAAGACCATGCACTTTATCTCAAAGACCCTCTGTGGGGAACAGTGGAGCAGGCCTTAGCCTACAGAGCCACTGTCTAATCTCCTGTAGAAGACCTCTCCTCATTCCCAACCACAGAGACCAGGAAGCCAAGCAAGCCAAGCAAGCCTCTCATTCCCAGAAAACGAAGCCAGAGTCTCTCTTCCTTTCTCCCCCTTCAGCCATGGGCCAATCCAGCCCATATACCCCCACTTCATTCTCGGCCTTTCTGCAGGGTCCTGAGGCTTCACATAGCCTGACATAGCCAGGCACCAGCGTGGCGTGAGCACAGTCAAATTTCCCATTCCTCTGTCTTCCCTGAGAGGCACTAGTCCCATAGTGAGACAGATATGACACGCACATTAACCTAACACTACTCTTTTAAATCACCTCTCCTTCCTATGCTGTTCGGTGAGTTGGGCATATCCTATCACTCATTCATTTTATCAAATCTTTCTCTGATTCATCACTTTGTCTTCCCCTCAATTAGACATCACTTTGAAACATGACTGTTTTCTTCTATAAACTAGCCTTACCTTAAATCAGTCTTACTAATTTGGGGGGATTAAAGGTGTGTACTAAGGGAGCATTTGTATTCCAGCCTGTCTGCATTCCAGCTAGATCACATCTTTGGATGTGATTTCTTGTCAGAGAAGTCATGTTGCTGGATTAACATTCTTCAACACCAAGGGCTTTCTGTTCCTGTTACCAATGCTCTTCCTCATGGATGGTTACTTGTATTTTTCTAGATACTCCTTATATATTAGCATTACTTGTAATTTGCCGGGAGCCATTGACTCTAGTTACTGTATTCTCTCAGGAGGATATAACTTATAGTCAAAACTGAAACTGTTCATGAATCCTAAATTTGGCCCAGTTTTAAGTACATGGTTTATAGCTGCTTAGTTGCATCCAAGAAAGAATTTCAATTTTGATATTTCCAAGTCCTTAAACTTTTAGAGTCCACCAAAAAAATACCTTTTAAAATGTACATAGCTCAGAATCCAACGTTATCTTGGAATTCTCATCTTTTCTCACTTCCCATTTCTAGTCAGTAACCCAGTTTTGCAAACACATCGACTTAGAAACTCAGATTCACCCAACTTTCTTCACATTTTGTCACTTGGTTGATTCAAGTCCTTTTCATTAATAGTATTATATCAATATTTGAGCTTGTCACTTTACCTGCAGACCACTTTCTACAATACATGTCTGTGAAATCACATGAAGAAAAAAATCATTCGAAAATGTCAACCATTCTAGAGTTTTCCTGTAGACTAAAACCTTTCAGGGACATTCCATCACCGTGAACAGAGTATCTTGTTTATACACCAACCAAAATCAAGTCCACAAGACTAAAGGTAGACTAAGATAAAAATCAGAATTAATGTGAACAGGAGAGAAGAAAGTCAGTGCCCTAAATACTCTGAAATTCCTTTTCTGCCAAACCATCATAACCTGCAATGTGTGGCATGAGCTGAAAAAGACCAAGCAGATTCAATCAGCTGATGCATGCATGTTTTTATTAAATTATTTGATTTATTTGCATTCCAAAAGTTGACTCCCTTCCTGGTCCCCCCTCCAGGAGTTCTTCACTCTATCATTCTTACCCCTCTATCTCTGAGACAGTGCTCTGCAACCCTCCCACCCACCCCCCACCTCAACCTCATCAGCATCCCTCTTCCCTGCAGCACCAAGTTTCAACAGGATTAAGCACATTTTTCTCCCACTGAGGCCAGACAAGGCAGCACTCTGTTACACATGATGTTCAGGCCGCAGACCAGCCCATGTATGCATGCTCCTTGGTTGGTGTTTTCATTTTCTCTCTGTCATTCTTTGGGCTTGCTATATATTCTTGTTTTATAGAGTTTTCTATATTATTAAGTTTGATCTTAGCATATGTAGTGGTGAATTGTTAATAGCTGTTCTATGCTCCCGGTGGATGATCAAGGCACTGCACCTGCCCAAGAGCTCTGGATGCATGAATGAAAGACATTCACAGGCAAACTTTATATTTAATCTGCCTTACCTAGCTCAATGGTTAGGCATCTCCAAATCTCCCCTTGGCTAGCACACATTCCCTTCACCTATCCCTGAGTTAAGACTTTATAAATCTATTTTTTTTCTTTGCTGCCCTGTTTCCTTCTGGGCAGCCCTCCCATGAGACCACTTTCCCTTTGCATCTACATTGCTGGATGATTTCTCTTCTGCAGCTCTTAAGTCTGACCTCTCTGCTTCCATATCATGGTAATTCTGTTCCTTCTCTCATCTGTGTTTCTTTCCCAGGAATCCTTAAAGTCCTGTCTCTTTCACCTTTCCTAGCTGCTGGCTCTTATTAAACAATTGAAAAACAATTAGGGACAGGGACCCTGAACATCTGGACATGTAGATTCCCGTGTGATTTTGGGGAGCTGAATTAAGACAAAGCATTAGAACCAATCCCCAACAACCATACATTTCCTGACAATTGTGTCAGGAAGAGAACACTTTCCTAATGTATATTCAAATGGTCCATGTTAAAGATTTACACTACATACTAAATACAAAAGTGTCATAAAACAGTAAGTCTCATAGGTCTAAATCACTACTCAACCTTAATTTTCTTAAAGTCTTCTGCATATGTTATGGTTTTTGGCTTAGTGTGTTTGTGAGACTCAGGATAGTGGGAGTGAGAGGGTCTCTGACTCTTTTGTCTGCTCTTGGGATCCTTTTTCTCTATTGGGTTGCCTTGCCAAGACTTGATGTGATGGTCTGTTCCTGGTATTATTGCACCTTGTTGTGGTGTAATCCATTAACAAACACGGGGGGGACATAGGGAAAGAAGTGAATCTGTGAAAGGGAGGAGATAGGGGGATAGGGAAGATGGAGGAAGGAGAAGCTGTAATCAGGATATACTGTATGAGAGAAAAATAATTGAAAAAGAGAAAAACTTTATATTAAATAATAATGTACCTATTAGACCAATAAAACTTACCACAATTGCCAATTCATGCATGAGATCAAACCAAACCATTACTCTATGTTTTCTAATTACATCTTAAGTAGTTTAGAATTATGTGTTATCTATAAAATCATGACTTCTGGCTAGACTTGATAGCTAGTGAGTTTAATCCTAGATCTTAGAAAGCAAAGCCATGTAAATGTCAATTTTTTAGAATCCAGTCTGATATACTTAGAGAGTTTTAGGCTAACCAGGACTACATAGTGAGGCTGTTTCAGAAGGGGGAGGAGGGGGAAGAAGAGGAGGAGAAGGAGAAAGAGAAAGAGGAAGAGGAGGAGCTGACTTCCTAGAACCAGAGACAAATCTATAAATCTTTTAGAAATGGAGACAGGAGCTTATAACAGAGGTGTGGTTTTTCTTACTGAAAGGTATCTTAAATGAAGCTATATTGCCATTGCTTTTTTTTTGTTAGCAGAATTATTCACTTCATCTACTTATTGCTTGAACCTAGCATTGAACTGTGAACTGATAAAGTTATAAGTCCAAAAGGGGAAAGATCTAGTTAGAAATTACAAATTAGCAAATGTGTTTGCTAAAATATCAGTTTCTTTATTATGCATTGTTCATATATATATATATATATATGTATATATATATATATGTATATATACATATATGTATGGCATTATAGTTTATTAGTCAATATGTTATAGAGTATTAATATACATTATATTAAGATATATTCAGGGAAATGATCCCTTCTGGAGCTTTTGTGTTCCTGAGTATCTGTGCAATTTTCTCCTATTGACAGGATAAGACACTAGTGACTCTCTCCTATAGAGGGGTCACTCTTCCATTTCATCTCAGAGGTCTTGTTGAGAACAAATTACTTGTAAGTTCAGTCCTCAGAAGACCCTTGTATACTATAAGACCCCACTATACCGTCTTGTTCTGCATTTGCACAGAAATCCATTCACTTGAACTCTGAGCTTGAGTTCAAGTGATCTCTGTAGAGCTGAATCTCTGGAGACCAAACTAAAACTCAAGTGAGTGCTGTTTTCCTGCCTTGGCAGATGATGGTCACTGCTGACTTCAAAGATCTCTGTATATAAAACATCCTCACTGCTGAGATTTTTCAGGCTGTGTTTATGACAGGTCTAAAAAATCTGAATTGAATGAGGAACCATGGCAGAGTCCTCCTTAGTATTTTCTCAGGGTTTTGTCAACGTATGAATTAGTGAGAGACATATCAGTGTCCACCACAGGGAAATCGATTCTCTGATTATTTCAACAGTAAAACCCTTTCAACATAACAGTGTATTGGAGTAAACAGGTATTACAATCTGCAATGTACATATTTAGTGGCTAGTACAAGCTAGGACCTGAAGAGTCAATGACAGTAATTTCATTCATCCTATATTTGAGCACATTTTAGGAAATTGGTTTGGAAGCAACTTTCTCAAATGATTATGATCTCATTTTTCATCAGTGGTCCTACTATTAACAATTTCAGTTCACTTAAGTAACCCTCCTGATGTGATTCAGGATAGGAAGACCCACTTGTGTTTTCAGAGAGCTCACCCAGTACCCAGCCATCCAGTTCCTTTACCCAAAGTATACAATAAATAGTTTCATTTTCCTGCCTCCCCTTTGTATTTACTGCTTGCTCTCCAATTCTGTCTCCTAAAATGTCCCACAGGTGGAAGCTGTTGTGAATTTGGAGATAGCAACATAAATATAGCTTATTTTAATATGCTGGGTTGTTAGGATTGCTGGCATTTAAAATATTAAACAATCAGATACCGTAAGTTAAGTTCTTTTGTAAAATAATTTTGTTCTTTTAAGAGGATCCTACTTATTTTTTTCTGGCCTTGAACTCCTGATCTTCCTTCTTCTACCTTCCAAGGGCTGAGATCACAAGAATATGCCCCTATACCTAACTAAATATTTATTTATATTTCTAAGTAGTCTAAATACAGTTAATTCTCCTTTAAAATATGTCCTATAGATCAAATAGTTATAAGTAGATATATCTCCTAATGGATTCCATGAGTTTATTAAGTAAATATCCAATATATTACTACCAATAAAAACAATGGTAATATTAATTTCAATAAAGATAATTACATAAGTTTTCCTATATTGAAGTAAAAAGGGTAATCAAAAGTGAAAAGCATGCGAATACTACATTGATTCCATGTAAGCAAAGTTCAGGAGCTTGAAATGCTTACCTCTAACACAAATCAAAATAACAGTTGCTTATACAAGCTGAGTGTGGTTATAATATAGAAATGAATTTTCTTGGGTGGCATTCCTAATGCATCTTGTTTGAAATGTGGCTTACATGACTATACTCTGTAGACAGTTTTCAAAATTCATTGAGCTCAACGCATGAAGATCCACTGTATGTAAATTTTCCTCAATTACAAATGATATATTTGTAGGATGTGCGCATTGTCAGTTTATTGTCTCATTGATCTCCTCTGTTGCCATCATAGGATTTGGACCCTTAGTGATGTAAAGACTAGAGATACAAAGGCGCATTTCTGGTTTGCCAAGTAACTCTGGGTTTGGCTCTGTCAAAGACGGAGGGAGGGATGGACAAATAAAGTAAGGCTGAAGGGAGGGCCTTGCCTTTCCTATTGATTTCTTATTAGCAATCATTCTGTGTGTAGCTGTTTGGGAAGTGATTCCAGTTATGTTTTTCCCCACCTGACAATAGTTTTGACTCATGGCATCAGCTTAGGCCAAATTCTTTGAGTAGGTTTGGTCAGCACTACAGACAAGAGGACAATTCTCACAACACAGGGTCGAGGAACTGGACCCTGTTGAAGATTGAGAGGCATTACTGGAGCCTTATATGTGCGCTTAGACCACAGATCTACTCTTTCTCAAACGTCACAGGCTGGTGGAAGATGGAAGACTTTTCTGGGAAGTTTGAATGAAAAATCTTTGACACTAACCATTTCAGACAAAAAAAGGTCATCGACACTTTTCACACCTAAATCTTTTAGAAAGTTGGCTGACCTCACATTTCAGTTCAGCTTTAGTTCTCTGTTCCTACTGGCAAATGGCTAGCAGATTTTTCTTTAGGGAAATAGAGACATTGAAGTGAAATGGGCGTAGATATGACAATTTGTGGTTGCAGCCCAAACAGATGGGCTTTTATTAAATTATTCTTCCATGAGACCCATTAATAACTAAGCTTTTTAAATGCATGCTGGCCTTAAATTTTTCATTTTAATCATAATATATCATAATATTTTAACACAAATGTGAAAATAAGGATCATCACATAATTTTGGAAGTCCCAAGCAAGAAAGAGGGGAGCAAAACAAGGTAAGAAAAGTTGTGGAAAAAAATAGAAGTAAACATTAAAACTCAAAGAAAATAAGGTCTTCTTTTTATGTAGTCAAATATAATTTATCTAACAGCCAGAATTGATCAATTTTAATTCTTCCCCCTGTAATAAACAGACTTTTTTTGTACAGTAAAAATTAATTCTTTGGTTTATTTCACTTTAATTTTTATAAACAAATAAAGTCAACTTAAATGACATTACTTAAGTTCAACTAAACATTTGGTAATGAACAGAAAATCCACACATGTAAAATAAAAATAACTTTATATGATACAGCTCCAAGTTTCCAATTCTAAACTCAGATTTAAGAACTTGAGAGGTTATATTAAGTTATACAATTAAAGCTTAATGTATTTAGCTATACAGTCACTAAGCTTTTCATTTTGAATCTTCAACTTAATCAGGATTGTAATACAATAGAAGCTAAAATGGAAACTGCAGCCAGACATATCATATCATATATGTCTAAACTGTGTGTTACAAATTACTCTCAAAATGAGAGGGTGCAGCTATGTCTGTATGTACCAGGAAAGAAGGAACTGCATCTAAGAGTTCTCCAAATTAATTTTATTGAAAAACACAATAATAGGCTACGTTTAAGGTCACATATGTTATTAAACTAAACAGGCACCCAGTCAAGAAATTCAAACTGGGGCTAAAGAAATGCCTCAAGGGTTAAACTGCATTTACAGAAAAACTGGGTTCCTTACCCAGCATCCAAATAGTAGTTTCAGTTCCAGGGGACCCACCGCCCTCTTCTGGCCTCCTTGGGCACTGCACACCTTGCTACCTATACATACATAATCACACAAACACATAAAATAAAAATAAATCTTCAAAAGGAAAAGAAAGTACTCAAAACCATGACGTTTAGGAGGAATGGGATGAGGAACAGTCGAAGGCCAGACCGGGACGGGGATAACAACTGGACTGTAAAAAAAAAAAAAAAAGATTAAATAATAATAACAAAATTTTTAAAAATTCAATTGGTAAGAAATTTAGAGAAAGATGTGCTGGTACATTGTAGAGATAACAACGTATTTATTACTAAATTTTAACATTATATTAGACTTATAATACCCTCACACATGCACCCTGTGTTTTCAGTTACCATCAGTGATAGCTAAAAAAAAAAAAAAAAAAAAAAAAAAATTACAAATTCCATAAAGAATCCATGCTCCAAACTGCAAACCAAACTGAGAAACATCATGAATTTTTTTTTGTCGTCCTGCTTCATCCTGTCGTAGACAGGGTTTACTCATCACCAAATGCATTCATGCTGTACTGGGTCTTGGTGCATCAGTTACTCATAGCCATTTCCGTTAGTAGATCAGCTGAGGGCTTTAATCAGAGTGCTTGTGTTCAAGTGGCCCTTCTCTGGTAGCCTAGCAATGGTTACCATGCCTACATCTTCCCTCTCATTTCATCTTATCACTTAGGCAGTGTGTCACACCACACCATCACAAGGGGGAAGGAATATAGTACAATAAGATACAGAGAAGAAGCTGGGCATAGTGGCATTACCTGCAATCTCAGCCCTCCAGAGGCTAGGGCAGGAGGATTGCCAGCTCCAGGCCAGTCTTGACTGCATAGAAAACTCCAGGCCAGCCTCCGTTGCAGAGCGAGACTCTTGTCTCAAAAAACCAGAGACTTCCGGGTTCCTCCCTCTGGCAAGATGGCGTCGTTTACGGAGGAAATGAAGAAGCCGAAGCTCCGGGAGATGTTGGAAACCAGCATACAACTTCTGGAGGAGTTGGAAGCTGCGACCCAACCCACAGGCTCCAAGCCAATCCAGGAGAAGGTGAGGAAGGCCTTGAACCTCCTGGAGAAGGCCTCGGACATGTTATTGCAGCTCGATTTGTTCAGCAGGAACGAAGACTGGGAAGAGATTGCTTCTGCTGATCTCAAGTACCTGATGCTCCCGGCCCTGAAGGGCGCGCTGACACTGAAACTGGTGGGCACCAGCAATCGCCTTGGCATCCTGCAGGATGCTCGAGAGCACTTCATGAACTTCCTAACCCAGAGCCACAACTACCATGTGGCCGAGTTTCAGCTGCCCGCGGCCCAGAAGAGCTCACCCAAAGGCGACCCCGAAGCCACTTCTGACACTGTGGAGCACAACCTTGTTGCCATGGCGTCCCAGAGGCAGACTAAAATCCAGAGGTACAAGCAAAAGAAGGCGGTGGAGCAGAGGCTGTCTTCTCTGAAATCGGCAGTGGAGAGCGGCCAGGCTGACGATGAGCGTGTCAGGGAGTATTACCTCCTTCAACTTCGTAGGTGGATTAGCATCAGCTTGGATGAGATCGAGAGCATCGACCAGGAGATAGAGATCCTGAGGAACAGAGACTCCTTCGGTGAGGCATCAGCATCTCGCACGTCTCCTCAGGAGAGGCCGCCACTAAAACCCTTCGTCCTCACTCGAAGTGTTGCCCAAGCACAAGTCTTTGGAGCTGGGTACCCAAGTCTGGCAACTATGACCGTGAATGACTGGTACGAGCAGCGTCAGAAAGGTGAGGTCTCACCACCTGTTCAGGAAGCAGAAAAGCGGGCACCACCACCCGAGACTCTCACTGTATCTGAGCAGGAAGAGCCGGACCTGGAGCAAAAGGAAGATGAAGATGAGAATGCCCTCCACAGGATGCAGGAGTGGGATGACTGGAAGGACACCCATCCTAGGGGCTATGGCAACCGACAGAACATGGGCTAATGTCCCCTCCCCTCTGTGTGAAAGGACGAAGGAGCACGCACCTTCCCAGACAAGGAAAACCCTGTTCTCTTCCCTTCCTTGGGCCCCTGCTTCAGGAGTGTGCAACAAAGGCAGATACTGAATCCTGCTTTGTATTCAATAAAATGCCACTATCAAGCTTTATTCGCACCCTAGTTAGTGTCCGGTGCTCTTGTTTAGGCATTGGTCTCACTGTGGTGTATTGCAGTTTCTTAAATGGATAGGAAGAATGCGGAGAAATGGCGGTATAATCATTGACTGTATGATTTCTCTTTAAAAAATAAAATACCTTTTCTTGAAAAAAATATATAACCAGAGAGAACATTCACGTAAGTTTCATTACAGTATGCTTTTAATTATTGTTACTATCTGAGCCTGATGGGAACCACTGTAAATATACGTATGTTGGAAAATACATAGTTTATATAAGGTTGGATCATATCTTTGTGCAGCTGTTTTAGAACATCGAATTGAGAAACCCACAGGAAGGTGTTACAAAAGAAATGGCCTAATGAATATGGGGCCAGAGACTGTCAGACATTCAACTGGATACATGAAGTTACAGAACAACCATCTTCTTTAACTATAGAGTGTCTAGGACCTTATTACAATAGTGTTGAAGTGAAAGTGGAAGGTTCATAATTATTTGCTGAGATTTAAATATGAGTTCATTTTTTAAAATCTTAATGTTTGTGTTAGAAATAGCATCCCAAGAGAGTGGAAACTTAACAATATTTATCAAATATAAAAATATAGATACCTGACTCGGAATTTTCACATCTATGTATGTCGAAAGGTAATTTACACCACTTATGGAAAAGTGGCGACATGTTCCCTGTAAAATCTGAGATATAGAAACTATTTGGGACCCGAAGAGACTTGGGTAACAATTGGTTTTGTGGTTATACAATAGATTATTAATAAACTGGTACTTTAAAATGATTTAGATTTTGTATGAGGTAACATAGGAATATTTTCCAAATGTAAATTAGTACAGAAGAGAATGAGATAAAAAAAATCAGAATGAAATATTATTGTTTGAAGGGGAATCGCCGTGAGCAGTATGGTATGCTACAAGGTTGGTATTCAATCTGAATCATCAATCACATGTGTATATTATGGCCTAAAATATTCATTAGCTTTATTGATAACGGTTACTATTGGTGTTCTGGCAAATCGTTAGCAATTGTGTCCTCAAGACATCAAAAATGAAAACAAAACTTGACTTCAAGTGTCTGCCATTGTTTGTGGTGTAAAGACTTCTACCCATGGTGATGTCACCTTAACAAATTGCCACTGAATTCAAAGGCAAAAAAACGTGTTCATAATTTAGTTTTCAAGTCCTGGTGAGCCATCTGTAACACATCACGGGGAATAAGGAAATCTCTGGAGCTTGTGTTACTGGAGCTATGTGGATCTCTGCGCTCACACGGCTGTCTTACACATCACTTCTGATCTCTAATAATAAGTCTGTAGGAACGACTGAACAGTGCAAAACTTCTGCGCAGTTTAATTTCCCTGTGAAGTTGGAGGAGCAGAGCTGCTAAGTTAAACTTTCACACTAAACAAAGATCAGGCAATTTACATGATTTCCCTTTGCCCCTTTTGGGCTCTTAGATGTGTTTCTATGTAGAGTAAAGAAAATATTAGGTATAACAAGAATGAGCTATCAAACTGATATATGCTGACCTTTGGAAATGGAAAACACATCTTAAATTAACAACATGCATGGGATAAACGCACTGAGTTCTGCCCTTTGACTTCCAACTATTTGCTTTCTAGATGTGTGTGTGTGTGTGTGTGTGTGTGTGTGTGTGTGTGTGTGTGTGGCCAACCACTTTCTGACAAGCTCTAATACTAGGTCTTTCAAAATCCCCACAGTAAATGCCTGGCTAAATAACAAGGAAAAAAGAAATAATCTTCCCCCTAAGTGATTGCTGATCCAAGCAGCAGTTTCTTCATTTACTCAATGCAGTGTCATCTGCCTACCATCACATCTGGGCAAAGGTCACGTATCAGTGATGCTTATCCAGGTCTATGTTTACTCACACCTCGAAGCAACCAGAAGGTGTTTGTTGTAATGGAAAAAAGGAGAATTAAGAAAAAAAAAAATGAGGAAGATGAGAACAAATTTCTGTGAACAGCATATAACTCTTACCTATCATGATAAGACCTTAAACTGGGGGAGGGGGAGAGGCATTCAAAAATAAGCAAACATATTAAAGCCTAAATTGTTTTTCATGAAAATCAATGTGCCCTATAAAATATATAAATTACAGGAGAAAATAATTACAAATATAAGCAAAGTATGACATACAAAGTTAAAGTACATTAACTGTGTTACAGGGCTGCTTTGAAACCATTTTTCATTCATGTATTTAATTTCAGATCTCAGCTTCCCCTCTCTCCTCTCCTCCCAGCCCTTCCCTCTCCCCTCACACCCTTTCTCCTCAGAGAAGTGGTGGCCTCCCATGGATGTCAAACCCAAGTTGGCATGTCAAATTGCAGTAGGACTAGGTGAATCTTCTCCTGTTGAGAGTAGACAAGGCAGCCTAGTTAGGGGAAAGGGATCCAAAGGCATGCAGCAGAATCGGTGACAGCCCCTGCTCCAGTTGTTGGGAGACCCACATGAAGACCAAGCTGCACATCTGTTACAGATGTTTAGGGACACTAGGTCTCTCTCATGCACAATTTTTGTTTGGTAGTTCAACTATGTGAGCCCCTATGGGCCCAGGTTAGTTATTTCTGTGATTTCTTGTGGTGTCCTTAACCTCTTTGGCTCTTTCAATCCATCCTCTCCCTTTACCCAAGGTTCCCTATGCTCCTCCCAGTGTTTGGCTGCAGGTGTCTGCATCTGTTTCTATCAGCTGCTGGGTGAAGCCTCTCAGAGGACAGTCATCTTAGGCTGCTGTCTGCAAGTATAGCAGAATATCATTAATAGCATCAAGGGTTGGCTCTGTCTCATAGGATGGGTCTCAAGTTGTGACAGCCATTGGTTGGCCATCCCCCCAATTTCTGCTCCATCTTTATCCCTGCACATCTTGTAGGCAGAACAAAATGTGGGTCCAAGGTTGTATGAGTGGGTTGGTGTTCTCGTCCTCCACTGGAAGTCTTACCTGGTTATAGGAGGCGGCCATTTCAGTTGCTATATTCCCTGTTGCAGGAGTCTTAGCCAGGATCACCTCATAAACTACTTGGAGTTTGCCTGAGCTTCTGGCTCCTACCACAGATGCCTCCAAATCTCTAAATACCACCATTTCAATTCTCTCTCTCTCTCTCTCTCTCTCTCTCTCTCTCTCTCTCTCTCTCTCTCTCTCTCTCTCTCCCCTCCCCCCATCCCAGCCCCTGCCCCCTCCCCTCTCCTTTCTCCTCTTTCCTCCCTCTCCCACCTAGTTGCCTCTCTCCATCCACTTCCAACGTCTATTTTATCTTTCCTTCTAAGTGAGATGCAACATCTGCCTTTGGACCCTTCTTGTTACTTAGCTTCTTTGTGTCTGTGGATTATAGAATGATTATCATGTAATTTAAGGCTAATATACGCATACAAGTGAGTACATACTATGCGTACATTTCTGGATCTGGGTTACTTCACTCAGGATGATATTTTCTTGTCCCTCCCATTTGCCTGCAATTTTCACAATGTCTTTGTTTTGAATCCCAGAGTAATATACCATTGTGTAAACGTATTATATTTTCTTTATCCATTCTTCAGTTGAGGGACATCTTGGGTGTTTCCAGATTCTGGCTATTATGAATAAAGCTGCATAGTTTTATACCTGTCTTTGTGGGATGGTGGAGCATCTTTTGGGTATATGCCCAGGAGCAGTATAGCTGGGTCTTTGAGGATAACTATTCCAAATTTATGAGAAATTGCCAAATTGATTTCCAAAGTGGTTGCACAAGTTTGCACTCCCACCAGCAGTGGAGGATTATTACCCTTGTTCCACATTCTCACCAGTATAAGTGCAATATCTTGAATTCTTTATCTTAGCCATTCTAAAGGTCATTTTGATTCACATTTCTCTGATAAACAAAGATATTGAGTATTTCATTAAGTGCTTCTTGGCCATTAGAGATTCCTCTGTTGAGAATTCACTGTTTAGCTGTATACCCCTTGCATTATTTGGCTTGTTGGTATCTAATTTATTGCATTGTTTATATACTACAAACGTTAGTCTATTTTTGGATGAGGAATTGGTAAAGATCTTTTCCAGTTCTGTAGAACTCTGTTTTGTCTTATTGACATTGTCCTTTGCCTTTTCAGTTTCATGAGGTCCAGTTTATCAATTGTTGATCTCAGAACCTGAGCTGTTAGTGTTTTGTTTTGTTTTTTTTTTCAGGAACTTGTCTCCTGTGCCAATGCATTCACGGTTGTTCCACCCTTTCTCTTGCATCTGGTCTAGCATATCTGGTTTTATGTTGAGGTCTTAGATCCATGGACTTGTTCTTGAACAGGGAGATAAATGCTTCTATTTCCATTCTTCTACATGCAAACATCTAGTTAGAGCAGCACCATTTGTTGAATGTTGCTGTTTTCCTATTGTATGGTTTTGATTTCTTTGTCAAAGTGTCTGTAGGTTTATTTCTGGGTCTTCAATTTTATTCCATTGATCAACATGTTTGTTTTTATGCCAATACAATGCAGTGTTTATCACTATTGCTCTGTGGTACAGCCTGAAATTTGGGATGATGATACCTCCAGAAGTTCTTTTATTTTCCCGGAATATTTTAGCTATCCTGAATTTTTTGGTTTTTCCCATATGAAGTAGAATATTATTCTTTAAGTGTCTATAAAGAATTGTGTTAGAATTTTGATGAAAATTTCATTGAATCTCTAGACTGCGTTTGGTAAGATACCCATTTTTACTGTATTACTCTGAATAATCCATGAGCATGGGGGATCTTTCCATCTTCTGAGATCTCCTTCAATTTCTTCCTTCAGAGACTTGAGGTTCCTGTCATACAGGTCTCTCACTTGCTTGGTTACAGTTACACCAAGATATTTTGTATAACTTGTGGCTATTTTGAAGAATATTGTTTTCCTAATTTCTTTTTCAGCCAGTTTGGCATTTGTATAAAAGTGGGCTACTGTTTCTTTTTTTTGAGATTATTTTGTATCCACCCACTATGCTGAAAGTGATTTTCAACTGTAGGAGTTTCCTGGTAGAAATTTTGGGGTCACTGATGTACACTATCACATCATCTGCGAGGAGCGACACTTGACTTCTTCCTTTCCTATTTGTGTTTGCTTTATCTCCTTTAGTTTCTCAATGCTCCAGCTAGAACTTCTAGTACAATTTTGGCTATAGAGAGTGTGAGCTGCTTTTTCTTCTCCCTGCTTTTAATTGAATTGCTTTAAGTTTCTCGCCATTTAGCTTGATGTTGTCTATTGGCCTCCAGTATATTGCTTTGATAATGTTTGTGCCTTATATTCCTAATATGTCTAACACATTTAACAAGAACAGGGATTGAATTCTGTCAAAGGCTTTTTCAGCATCTAATGAGATAATCATGTGGCTTTTTTTTTCCTTTCAGTTCATGTATGTGGTGAATTACGTTGAAGGAGTTTGTATATTGAACCATCCCGACATGCCTGGGATGAAGCCTACTTGATCATGGCGGCTGATGTTCTTTTGACGTGTTCTTTGATTAGCTTTGTGAGCATTTTATTGAGTAATTTTGCATCAATGTTCATAAGGATAATTGGGCTGAAATTCTCTTTCTTTGTTGAATCTTTATGTGGTTTAGTTATCAGGATGATTATAGCCTCATAGAATAAGTTTGGCAACATTCCCTCTGTTTCTATTTTGTGGAGGGTTTGAGGAGTATTGGTATTATCTCTTCTTTCCATTTCTAGTAGAATTTAGTGCTGAAACCATTTGACCTCATTTTTCTTTTCTTTGCGTTATTTATTATTATTATTATTATTATTATTATTATTATTTGGTTATTTGGTTGGGGGAGACTTTTAATGACTTTTATTTCCTTAGTTTTATACTTCTATTTAAGTAGTTTACCTGATTTTGATTTAACTTTGATAAGTAGTATCTCTCAAGAAAAAAATCATCCATTTCATTTAAATTTTCGAATTTTGTGCCATACAGGTTTTTGAAGTAAGATCTAGTGATTCTTTTGATTTCCTCAGAATTTGTTTGACGTTCCCTCTTTAACTTCTGATTTTGTTAATTTGGATATTCTCTCTCTGTCTCTGTAACTTTAGCTAAGACTTTGTGTATCTTGTTGATTTTCTTTTGGTTCCATTAATTCTTTGTACTGTTTTCTTTGTTTGTAATTTACTGATTTCAGCCCTGAATTTATTTCCAGCCTTCTACACTTCTTAGGTGTATTTGCTTCTTTTTGTTCTGGAGCATTTTTGTGTGCTTTACGTTGTTGGATGAGATCTCTCCAGTTTCTCTTTGAAGGATCTTATTGCTGTGAATTTTCCTCTTAACAATTTTTTTTTTTTTAGTCCCATTAGGTTTGGGTATGGTGCACCATCATTTTCATTGACTTTTAGAACGTCTTTAATCCTTTCATTACTTCTTCCTTGACCTGGTGATCATTGAGTAGTGAGTTATACACTTTCCATGAGTTTGTAGTCTTTCTCTTGTTTCTGTTGTCAAAATCCAGCTGTAATCCATGGTGGTTTGATGAGATAAAGGAGGTTATGTCAGTGTTCTTGTATCTCCTGGGGTTTGCTTTTTGACACAATATATGGGCAATTTTGGAAAAGATATATTCTTTTGTGTTTAGATGAAATGATCTGTAGTTAGTCTATTAGATCCATTCAATTCATTGCACGTTAGTTTCATTATTTCTGTTTCATTTCTGTCTCAGTGATCTATCCATTGGTAAGAATGGTGTGTTAAAGTCTCCCACTATTGACACATGGGTTTCAATGTGTGGTTTAAGCTTTAGTAATTTTTTTTTTATAAATTTTGGTGCCCTTTAATTTGGAGCATAGGTAATCAGAACTGAGAGAACATCTTGGTGAGTTTTCCCCTTAATGATTATGAAGTGTTCTTCGCCATCTCTTCTGATTAATTTTGGTTGAAAGTCTATTTTATTGCCTATTAGAATGGTTACTCCACCTTGTTTCTTAGATCTGTTTGCTTGGGAAACATTTTTTCGCCCTTTTACTCTGAGGTAGTATCTATCTCTGTCACTGGGGTGTGATTTTTGTGTGCAGTAGAGTGATGGATTATGTTTTTGTATCCTTTTGTTAGCTTGTGTCTTTTTACTGGAGAATTGAGTTCATTGCATGTGTGTGTGTATTTGCCCATGTGTCTGTGTATGTATTTGTGTGTCTCTGTGTATGTGCTTCCCATATTTTAGTTTTGGTGATATAGCCTTACTTATTTATTCCCTGTGTTTTCTTGGGTATAGTTAGCTTCCTCAGATTGGAGTTTCCCTTCTAGTATCTTCTATGGGGTTGGACTTATGGATAAACATTTATTTGGTTTTGTCAAGGAATATCTTGTTTTCTCCATCTATGGTAATGGAAAGTTCTGCTGGGTGTAGCAACCTGGGCTGACATCTGTGTTCTCTTAGAGTCTGAAAAACATCTGCCCTAGCCCTCCTGACTTTTAGAGTCTCTCTTGGTATGTGGGGTATAATTCTGATAGGTCTGCCTTTATATGTTACTTGGCCTTCTCCCCATGCAGCTTTTAATATTCTTTCTTTGTTCTGTACATTTAGTGTTTTGATTGTTATGTGGCAGGAGGATTTCCTTTCTGGTCCAATCTTTTTGATGTTCTGTAAGCATCTTGTGTGTTTATAGGCATCTCTATCTTAAAGTTGGGGATATTTTTCTATGATTTTATTAGAAATATTTCCTCTGGCTTGAAGCTGGAATCTTCTTCTTCTATTCCCATTATTCTTGTGTTGGTCTTTTCATAATGTCCCGGATTTCCTAGATTTCTATCAGGAACTTTTTAGATTTAACATTTTTCTTTGACCAATGTATTGATTTTTTTTTTCAATGAAATCTTCCATGCTATAGATTCTCTCTTCCATTTCTTGTATTCTGTTGTTGATGCTTGCATCTGTATTTCCTCATCTCTTACCTAGGTTTTCCATCTCCAGGATTCCCTAAGTTAGTGTTTTCTTCATCGCTTGTTTTTCCATTTTCAGGTCTTAAACAGTTTTATTCATTTCTGTCACCTCTTTCATTGTCCTTTCCTGTATTTCTTCAGGGTACTTATTCATTTTCCCCTTAAAGGTCTCTGTCATATTTGTAAGATTGGATTTAAGGTTATCTTCTTGTTCATTGGCTGTGTTAAGATATGCAAGGCTTGCTGTTGTACCATAGCTGTTGGTGGCATATTGCCTGGCTCTTATTGATTGTATCTTAGGCTGGCCTTTAAGCCATCTGGTTGTCACTGACGCTGACTGGCAACCAGGGATGCAGGCAGAGTTGTGGGACAGAAAATGGAACTCAGAGAATCAGATGTGTTTAACTGATGTTGGGTGTGTTTTAAGGGGAACTGGCAGGCAGGAGACTGGTGGGGAAGAATCTAACCTGGATGTTCCAGGTACCTGAAAGACTCATCTGAAAGTCAGACAGAGTTCTGTCCTGGGTAGTGGAGACAGCATACAGCTCACTTATGCTTGGATGTTCCCCAGGAGGGACCTGACAGGCAGAATATTGGGGGGATGTTTAATTTGAGGTTTGTGGGGACTACAGACCTCCCTGGGATGGCAAGCAGAACTGTGGCCCAGACAATGGACCTCAGGAGATAGAGCATAGTTCTTCACCTCTGCAGGCTGTGCCTCAGCAGACCAGGCAGGCAGGGGGTTGGGTGTGAAGTGTCTAATCTGGGAGTTCCTGGGACCAGTAGGTTTCCTCAAGAAAACAGGCAGAGCCATGTAGCAGACAGTCCATTAACAGATAGTTTAGAGAGACATGGTTTGATCTTATTTGTAGATATTACTGCTTTTCTAAAAGACATTGATAATTTTTTCAGTGTAGCTATTTTTATTTTAATTATGAAACCAGATATCTGAATCATGGAAAAAAATTTCCTACATAATAACATTACATCTATAATTTATATTTTAAAAAATAACATATTAAATGAAATTTTAAACTGATCAGTATTAACCATCAACATTTCTATAAACATTTGCCATTTTTTGTTCTATACATTATTTTAAATTTACAAAGGAAATTAACATTGAAAACAAGTAAAACACATTATCCCAATGCCGATAATGATCAACTCTCTAGCCAATATCAGACTGAAACATACTGTTTGCCCTTCTCTTCTTTTATTTTATTTTTGTTGTTGTTATGAGACACTGTATACTTTGCGAAAAACACTGACAAAGACATATAAAAGGCTGATGTAGAATACATTGTTGGAAAAGATTAAAAGCTAATAAGCAGCTTCTTAAACAACGATAAATTTTCTCTGGACATTCAAATTCCTTGAAACACAACTGACATAAAGTTGTAGGTTATTGCACAGGCTATAACCAATATGCTTCAGGCCCTTCATCAATGGAGAGGACCAACAGTCTCTGGTGTACTAACTCAGTAACTCATGTCATAACAGTACCCTGAATTATCAACTGTGCAGTAGCAAATTTCTCTACATAGACACCTGCAATACAGCATATCCTCGTAAAACTTAAAAGCACTGTGAGTTTTCTCTTTAGACAAAGATGTTCAGAACCAAGCCTGAATGAAATGTCAGGTTCTGATCTCTGAAACCAGGAAAGAGTGTGTGCGGCATAATCAATCTAAGTTTTTCCTGGCCAGAGTCAGAAATATTCAACTTGCTTCTGACTCTCCCCAGGCCATATAATCCCAAACAAATACTGCTTATCTGAGGCTTCTTTGTGAACTTCATTGGAAACACCATGCGATGCCTTTAAGATATGCTCAACTTGTCAAAGTTCTTTAATTTCAATGAAATTTTAATGTGTATAAATTACAGCAAATTTATAGACATCATGATGTTATTAACTATAATATTTGGGAAAGATTATCTTATAATTATGTTTAAATTGATGGAACACATATATTTGCAGACTCCAACCAAAAAGGAAAAGAAACGGAAAAGAATCATGACTAGAATGTACATATTAATTGCCATGTTTAAAGTAATATCTGAAGACTTGAGCGGGCAGATAAAGCAGAAACGTGTTTAATAGACGCAGTGTCACACTTAATCTAAGAATGACCATAATGACAACTTTTAGCCCTTGTATTTTTCACCTATTCATGCTAAAGTGTAATTGTCAGCTTTGCTTTCCTATGCCAGAGAGAGCGGCTGCATCTTTGGGATATTTACAATTGGTGCAATTTATTGAGACAGATCCAATTCCTTTTTTATTTGTTTTCCCAAAGCACCCATTTTTTTGCCTTTGCTGACCAGTGCAAAATCACACTCACTAATGTTTATAAAACACCGCATTATTGTTAGATAGTGAATCCAAATGCAAGCACTGCAGGTTCTAACAGATAGGTGCGTGATGGAATCTGTCTTTGGATTGCTGCTGTCCAGACAGCCTAAGCATGGGTTCTGGAAAACTCAGTGACACTAAAGAATGCAAAGGAAAATTGGACGCGTGTGTGTGTGTGTGTGTGTGTGTGTGTGTGTGTGTTAGGGTGTATGTACATGTACACACAGGCACTCATACATATCCATTTTGGAAAAAGAGGCAAATGGATATTCCTAGCAATTATTTTAAAAGTTTCTAAAACTTCCATACCAAATTATGGAAATACCCCCTCCATGACTATTCATTCATGTTAAGACAATTCCATTAGATATTAATGTTTACACTCAGCAATTGGTTAAATGATTATATGCAATTGTGCTCATGTGTATGTAGAGGCCAAAAGACAACCTTAAGTGCTTTTGCTTATTCTTCACCCCGCCCCCTGCACCATTTTAAGTCAGGGCCTGTCACCTGCCATAAGATTACAGAAAAGGCTAGGCTGGGTGGCCAGACTACACCAAAGGTCTACCTGTCTCTGGCTTCCATCAATGGGATTACAAGTGTGTACTACCACACCTAGCTTTTTTGTGTTGGTCAGCTTCAGGAAAATGTATTGTTGCTAGGCAGGAGTATTTTCATAGATCCTAGACCAGTAGTTTTCAGCCTGTAGGTTGTGACCCCAACAGGGATCTCATATCAAACAGCTTTCATATCAGATATTTACATTATGATTTATAACACTAAGAAAGGTACGTTATAAATAGCAACAAAAATAATTTTATAGTTGGAGGTCACAACAACATGAGGAACTATATTAAAGTGTCTCAGCCTTAGGAAAGTTGAGAGCCTTCTGGGCAATTGCAAAGACTCTCTACCTAGACATATTGCAAAATGGGAATTCTGTTCATTAATATATTGAAATCCATTTTATTTTATTTTCAACCTGACAAGTTGTACTGTGTTACCTATGCTGAACCCAGAATCCTAAGAAGCTCAAGTAACTATCTTGCCTTAGCTTCCCTCATAGCTAGGATTATAGGTTGCCATACCCCTACCTTTAACAAAGGAGACATGCCAAAAGAAACAACCAACTCTCAGTTATCTGTACCTTATGTTAACAATTATTCTAGAGTCTACTCACATGATTCTCTTCAATCATCCCAATAACTTTGTGACATTATAATTACTATAGAAGTTGAATCTCCAAGAAGGTAAACAAATTATTCAGTTTTATAAAGGGAATATGTATAGAACGTAGAATACCAACATTGTGCAAGCATAGGCACATGTGTAGCCCTTTGTGAAGCATCCAAATAGGCCATAATAAATGCTTTACAAAACTTACAAAAGGGATTTAGAATATTTGAATATGATCCACAACTTCACTGATGCTTCATCTATGTGAGATCTAGTTTTGTCCCTGCAAAATTCATATTATCAGCATATGATTTAGGAAAACTTTAGGTCTATAAATATTTTTTCTGTAGAATTAACGGAGGATACCTGTGTATCTAAAGAAGCAATTATAATTCAATTTGAATTAACAGCCAACTGCATGAAAGCCCAGAGATAAACTGCTGTTAGAGCAAAAGCTAACTCTCCTGTTTCTGCCACTTTGGCAAGAATATCCATTGCATCTCCACCTGGGGAGTTGGAAAAACTAGAGTCTAGAAGGAGTCCCTGTAAGCCAAGTCTGGAAAGGAGGAGAATGAGTTGGGATTGGGTGGAGTTTATGACGTGATGGATTAGAATGTCTGAGCATAGCAAGACCAACAAACTGCCCCTTTGATAAGTGACGACCACGTGCTCCCCTGAACAGAACGGGATAGATAACTGAGTTCATTGTGCCTCTGAAGAGTGATTTCACACTGAGATGAGAACTTTGGTGGCCTTAGAATTTTTCATTTATTTTCTTCTCTTGAGAAATGGTCTTTGTAGCCCAGACTTGTACCACAACCTATTTAAAGGTATCCCTGACTAGCTTACAAATAAATTGTGCTTAGACTATGGTTATTTTACTTGGCTTTGACAATTACTTGTGAGTCATCCTTAATCTAATTTTCTAACAGCTATCGTGACTACCTCCCCAGTGATGCACCCCAGGTACTTGCTGTTTCTCCTGGCTGCATGCTCATGGCCAGTCTCCCCTCATGGCAGCTTCCTCCTTTCCTTTCCTTTCTTCTTCTTCTTCCTCCTTTCCCTCTACTCTCTCCTAACTCCTCTCTCCTGGCCACCCACAACCAGGTAACTGAAAATCTGCCTACCTCTGATCCCTCCAGTAATTGGATGCAGCCAATTTTATCTAACCAATAGTTTTAAATCAAGGAACAAGGTTCATACAACAAGAGCCTATAAACATGAGAATACACTCATAAACTTACACCTTCTGGTACGGAATTAGCATTACAATATATAGCAATAGATCAAACCTCAACACAGACTAGGTAAAACTTAATAGGTAGCCCAGGTTGGTCCCAAATTCATGGTAATCATTTTACCTGAGGCTTCTGAGTGCTGGGATTACAGGCATGAGGCACTGTATCCAGACTGAGTTCAGTTTGCAAGTGTGTAAAGCAATGTGTAACATGTTCCAGTTTGCTATCAAGCCTGTGCTCTGCTGTCCTCTAATGTGTGTCCTGACCAAAACAATGAAACTCTTCATCAAGCCCTCCATACTCTGGCTTCATAAGAGCTTTGCTTACCAATTGTCTTAGTCAGGCTTTCATTGCTGTGAACAGCAACCACGACCAAGGCAACTCTCATAAGGATATTTAATTGGTACTGGCTTACAGATTCAGAGGTTCAGTCCATTATCATCAAAGTAGGATCATGGCAGCATCCAGGCAGGTATGGTACAGGCAGAACTAAGAGTTCTACCTCTTCATCTGAAAACTGACTTCCAGGCAGCTAGGATGAGGGTATTAAAGCCCATCCCACAATAACACACCTACTCCAACCAGGTCTCACATACTCCAACAAGGACACGCCTCAGAATAGTGCCACTCCCTGGGCCAAGCATATACAAACTATGACATTCCACTCTCTGACCTCCATAGGCTTGTTCAAACACAAGAGTTTGTGGGGGCTGTCTTAGTTAGGGTGTTACTACATGAACAGACACCATGACCAAGGCAAGACTTATAAGAGACAACATTTAATTGGGGCTGGCTTATGGGTTCAGAGATTCAGTTCATTATCATCAATGCAGGAACATGGCAGCATCCAGGCAGTCATGGTGCAGGAGGAGCTGAGAGTTCTACATCTTTATCTGAAGGCTGTTAACAGAATACTGACTTCCAGGCAGCTAGGATGAGGGTCTTAAAGCCCATGCCCACAGTGACACTGGTACTCCAACAAGACCACAGCATCTAATAGTGTCATTCCCTGGGCTGAGCTTATACAAACCATCACATTCCACTCCCTGGTCCCCATAGGTTTGTATAAACATGAGTCTATGGGGGTCATACCTAAACATAGCAAAATGCAAAATACATTTATTTCAATTTCAAAAGTCTGCATAGTCTATAGCAGTCTCAACAACGTTAAAAGTCCAGAGTTCAAAGTTCTCTTCTGAGATTCATCCAATCACATAACTGTAATCCCCAAGACAAAACAGGAAAGAAGCTGGGCAAACTCCAAACTCTGCATCTCCATGGCTGATGTCAAAGCAGTCTTCAGATCTTCAACCCCTTTTCCATCTTTGTTGACCTGCAGCAAACTTTTTGTCCTTTTCCCACTCTCTCTTAGAAGCTTTCCTCAGAAGATCTCCCACAGCTCTGACATCTTTAATATTGTTGAGTCTCCAAGGCACCTTCAACTTCACAGCTTCTTGTTCCAATGTCTGGGATCTACACATGATCTTCTAGGCTCTTCCAGAGGGCTGGCATCACTTCTCCAGCTCTGCTCTCTGTAGTACTCTAAGCTCAAGTTGATCCACTCCCACTGCTGCTGCTGTTCTTGCTGATCGTCTCATGGTACTGGCATCGCCAATACACTGGGGTCTTCTGCTGCAACTAGGCTTCACCAATAGCCTCTCATTGGCTCTCTTCATGGTGCCAAGTTTCAATTCCTTTACATGATCCTTCAGACCTGGGCCGTCAACTGCAACTGAGGCTGTACCTTCACCAATGGCCTTCCCTGGCCTCTCACAGTGCCAAGTCTCAGCTGTTCTTCATGATCCCTTCATGCCTTCAAACAAGTACCACCTGGATGACTCTTACACATTACCAAGGACAGTGGCAGCAATCAGGTATAACCTTGGCTGTCTCTACAACATAGCTTCTCGGTGCTCTCAGAAAACACTTCCCAGAAGATTTCACCTCAGTGATGCTGGTCTCTTCTTAATCATCACTAATTTCTTAGCTCCAGCTAACCAGCATCAATTGTCCCAGTAATCCTTTCTGTTTTTCACTCTAAAGCCAGAGCCACATGGCCGAAGCTGCTGAGTTCTGCTGCTTTCTGGAGCTGGATAGCTGCTCCCCCGCCCCACCCAACACACACACCTTTATTCCATTAACAGCTTTCTGCTTTCCAACTCCCTCTCTGCCTAAGCTTGGCTTTCCTGGAACTTACTCTGTAGATTGACTTTGTACTCAGAGATCTGCACGGCTCTGTCTCCTGTAAGGCTGGGATTAAAGGTATGTACCACCATGCCTGGAATTAAGCTTTTTTCACCTGGAACCTGCTTTGTCTCAGTCTGGCCTTGAATTTGGAGATCTATTTGGCTTTGTCTCCTGGAATTAAAGATGTGTACCACCATGCCTGGATCTAAACTTAGCTGAACAGGATCTTGCCCCAAAGTCCCATGCCATTAATTTGTAACTCCTAGAACACAGAATTCGGCTCCGTTTCACTTCCTGATGTCCCTTTAATACTCGAACCATATACTCTATATTTTCCCTTTCCAAGCTTGCTACACTTGTTCAAAATGTTCTTAATGAGACATAATCAGAGAATAAAGTCTCTACTGGGCTTTGTTGAGACTTCCTGTGTCAATGCAATTAATATATAAATCCTTTACCTTAGACTTAGGTAGACTCTTCAAACAAGGGCAAAAAGCAGCCACATTCTTCACCAAAATACCACATAAACAGTCTCTAGGCCACAAACTGAAATTCTCCTCCTCTGAAACCTCTTGGGCTAGGTCTGCACAGTTCTAATCACTCTCAGTAACAAAGTCTTCCATATTCCTGTGAGGACAGCACATTAAGCGCCACTTAAATCATTCTACTGCTTTCCAAATCCAAAGTCCACAAGTCCACACTCTTCCAAACAGAAGCATGGTCAGGCCTATCACAGCAATACCCCACTCCGAGTACCAACTTCTGTCTTTATTTGGGTTTTACTTCTGTGAACAGACATTATTACCAAAGCAAGTCTTATAAAAGACAACATTTAATTGGGGCTGGCATACAGGTTCAGAGGTTCAGTCCGTTATCATCAAGGTGGGAGCATGGCAGCATCTAGGCAGGCATGGTGCAGGAGGAGCTGAGAGTTCTACCTCTTCATCTGAAGGCTGCTAGTGAAAGACTGATTTGCAGACAGCTAGGATGAGGGTCTTACGTCCATGCCCACAGTGACACACGCTCTCCAACAAGGTCATACCTCCTAATAGTGCCACTCCCTGGGCCAAACATATACAAACTGTCACAAGTCTTAAAATTAAAACTTTATAGAAAACAAAGCTATTGGGTTCACAAGGAAATTACTACATATTCTATCCCCAGGAAGAATCAAAACTCACAATAAAGGTTTGGGGTTTTGTTTGTTTTGTTGATTATGCAATATGAAATTACAAGTCTATGGAACTCAAGGCATGATTTTTTAAATGGCTGATTGAGATTGGATTTGAGGACAAACTAATGACAATCTTACCCTTGCCTCACCCCAGCAACCATTACAGAATATTTTTGACAAGAGAAAAATTAAGCTGAGAGGGCTTGAGTAGCACACACACAGAGTTACCAAACAGATCCAAACTTTGAGAGGAGTATGAATCCATAGCCAATTCTCTTAGCATATTGGGAGTTATTAATATCTCTGCTTTGAAATTACCCTAGTTTACTTCGGAGAAGCCATGGGATAATTTTGTATTTTTAATTGCAGAACTTAAAAAACAGACTATTAAATTTTTTATTTTATCATTAAACATCTTAAAATACTACATGGGACACTGCAATTTATCTGTGTATGAACACAGAGCTACACATAAGCACAGGTGCTCACATGCTAGTGAACACACACACACACACACACACACACACACACACACACACAAAGTATGAAAGGAAGATGACTATGGATACCAAAGCCAAGAGATCTAGTACAACACCTTTAATGATAGCAGTGTTTGTGAAAGCACTTCCTTCCTTCAGTCTGTTAGAAATTCTAAAACACCCTTCTTTAGGAGAGCTAAGCATATTTATTTAATATATTTGTTCTGTTTCATACATATCACTTCTTTAAAAACAGAATCTAGAAGATTTATACTCATGTTTTTTGGTCAAACTCATTTGGATGTATAAATGCCCCTTATGTGCACAACCTTAACAACAAATCCACTGCTCACTGGAGCCTGTTCTCTCTTGCTTCAGAACACGTTGATCCCTCACAAGTGTCCTCCAACCCTTCCCTCCTTGCCTAACTTCTTTCTGCTTTTGGCTTCTCTCTAAATTCTTTCTGAGGCTCACGCTCCAATTTCCTCAGCCTCCTTCCTCCTCCGTTGCCTTTGCTCAGTGAAGGTGATCCTTTCTCAAGATTTCCCTTTGACTTATTGGTCATAATACAAATGACTACCCCCTCTGCTTTTTCCTCTCTAGACTCAAAGTCCTCTACAATTTCTCACCATCTTCACTGCAGGCCCCCTCCCCCAAATTCCCTGCCTTTTCAGATGTTTCATTTGGTACCAGCATCTTTTTTCCCCGTCTTCCAGAAGGAAACCTTAAAGCATGGTTGACTCTCCCCTTCTTCCCCATCAGTATCCAATCTGTCACAGTGTTTTAGCAAATCTCCCCTCAGAATCTCTCCGACTCATCCCTTCCTCCCCTTTCTGGGGCTGGCATCACTCTTGCATAGCCCTGCATCTGCTTTGCTGTAGCTGTTTCCTGCCTTATTATATTTCAGCCTCCATTATCCCCACGCTTCCCTCCATTCTGCATGTAAATACCTAATTAATCTTCATGCATCTCCATGCTTCCTGCAGACACTGTACTCGGCTTCCTTCCTATTTATCCAGTCACATTGCCTTCTCTCCCTCATCACTCACTTCCTCTGCAATCTGATCATCTTCCACCAAGCGGGGAATAAAAGATCCTCACATCAGCCTCTGCTTCCCCCGACAGTCTGTTCCTCTCCTTATCCAAATCCTGAATGAACTTCTTGGCTTTTCTACCACCCCGCCCTTTCCACAGTACGGTTGTTATGCTTCTCAGCAAATCATTCCGTGCAGAAGAATCTTCTTATCTGTGTAAGCGATTGTGTGTGTTTCCTGTTGAAGGCAGGAATCACATCATGCATATTTTATATCCCCTGCAGCACCTAGCCTAGTGCTGAACACAGTGCTGGGGACATGATGGATAGACTCATCTGACCCTGCCCTCCTGCTACCTTGTCACCTGTCCTTTCCCCTCACTAGGAACTGGTGAGTGATCACCATCGTTCTCACATTTCATTTCACACAGGAGACACAAGCTATTGGGAGAGAGCACTCCTGCATCTCTCCAGCATTCTTCAAAGTCTCCCTCTTCCAACATCAAGACCTTCTGTGGTTCTCTATATTAAAAGGGACATCCATTCTTCACCGTGTCATGGTGAAACCCTCCACTTGTGCGTTTGATTCCATGTTCTCTTGCTATACACACTCTGCTTTACCAGTTGCTTCCCTTTGCCGCTTATATTTGCGATCCTGCCATCTCTTCTTAAGTCTGCCTCAGTCTATTACATACTCACTTGGGTCTTTGTCTCTATTCTATAAACACTCAGGCAGATTTTAAACTTCCCAATGGACTTTGCACCCCTTCCAACACTTTGTTCCCCTTCCCTTTGCCACAGTAAGCTTCACATCACTTTCATGATTCCTGCTGTGACACTCTGTTCCCTAAAATGTATAAGGGACAAAGTTTACCTACCCAGAAGGCCTGCCCACTCCTTAATTCGCATGAAATTTACATTTCAATAGCAGGCAAGTCCTTTTGTTTCACCTCTTTACATAACTTATACTTACTGTCAGCTTTTCTATTTGAGGTTGCCAAAGACCCGAAAAGACGCCTTAGAAGGGAGTAGCTGTACATTTTGTAGATATCTGATAGGACAATGTAAATTTGCAGGGAAGATGTGGCAGGAGCATGAGGCAGCTCATGGACTTCTCAGAAGACCAAAAAAAAAAAAGAAAAAAAAAAAACATAAAAAGAGGTATCTTCCCACTCACTCGGCAGGCTTCCTCTGTTACCAGTTTGGAATGGAATCCATGGGGATACTGTCACTCAAATTCAGGGTAAATCTTCCACAGTCAGTGGCTCTTCTCTAGAAAAGCCCTCCATCGACCCAAACTCTCAGGCATCCGCCCAAAGACAGCTTGTACCCTATTTGTTTCTTAATCCAATAAAGATAACAATCAAAATTAACCATCACATTCTTCCTCTTTGGTTCACAGTGCTAAGTACCTCTGCCATCCTCTTCCTCTCCACGTCTCTTTCTCTCTTTATGACTTCCTTTTCCATTTAATTTTTATTTTATTCTATTTTTTTTTTGACCAGGCACTATGCTGTGGAGCTGAGGAGCAAGTAAGAGGAATTGTATTGATGGACAGGGAGGAGCAGGCTAGTCACATACAGCAGTGTCTATGGAAAAGTTCACTTTCTGTTTGCCTACTGTGAGGTACTTGGAAAATACTGCTCAAAGATGCCCTTTTCAGCACTCTCCTCTCTTCCAATTAGAGTAATAGTTTCTGAAATTTTCCTTAAAATAAATAAATAAATAAATAAATAAATAAATAAATAAATAAAAGTGAAAAGCCTCATAGTCTACAGAGACCACCCTAAATCTTTCTAAATCTTTGTTGTGATGTTGCAAACTGGACTTTCCTGCTTTTAAGTTTTATTACTCTCAGTATTTTACCCCTGTGCCTCACCACCAAGCTGAAGTAGCTCATTGGAGGTTATTGGTCCATTCTAATCGATAATCTTATACCACAGCCCTGTCCTTACAGCAATAGTCATTTCTCTAACCATTGCATGGAAAATCCTAATTCTTCTGAGTAAGCTTCTAGATCACTTTTTTTAGAAGAGTGAGTTTATTTTATAATTTTGGACTCATGTGCGAATACTTGTGAACTAGCATTCTAAAAGTCTGCTTTGGCCTCTCAACATCAGATGAACAGTGAGCCTCCTATTAATGAAAAGATTCACATGTCACAACCTATCCTTTATTTTATTTCATTATTTATTGATTGATTGATTGGTTGGTTTGTTGGTTTTTTCGAGACAGGGTTTCTTTGTATAACAGCCCTGGCTGTCATAGAACTTGCTTTGTAGACCAGGGTGGCCTTGAACTCACAGAGATCCAGCTACCTCTGTTCTCTAGTGGTAGTATTAAAGGTTTAGGTCACATTGGAGTAGCTCCTTTACTTCAGTGTCCTTACTCATCCTTCCTCTGGACCAGAGGAAACAATAGATGCAAGTAGCATTTCTAGTATACATATAAGGCACTGTCTGGATCTCTGGTGTATTGCTGGGCATTCTCCACAGCTTTATAGCCTCAACTTTTGAGCGTATGCTAAATGAACTACAGCACCAAAGCAATCATCGGACATTTGTAGTCAAATCAATAGTTATACTCTAGTCAATAGAAAATTGAAACAAATGCGTTTTGATTTTAATTATTCAGACAGTTTCTTCAATTTTTTACTTTATTTTATTCAGACAAAAATTATACCCAGGTAAACATGCTTTTAATAGAATCAGATAATGTGGTTTCATTTGTAAAATAAAAATACCTTGAGAAAATCCTTTCTGAAACTTATTTCTGGGCCAATTAAAACATGTTTGCTTTTCCTTTTAATACCATTATCTTTGCCAATGGGTTTTTACCAGGTTTAAGCTTTCACAAGTATAAGTATAATTTACTTAAAATTAAATTTACTTAACAAATATTTAGTAACTTCCAATTTACAAGTCATTTTGCTTTCTGCCATGTATTAAATCACCAATAGCCCTCTGTCAATGTAGAACATTCCAAAGAAACAGAGAAATATAAATAAGCTATAATTGGAGGGTCGGTAAAATGGGCCTATGGGCAAATTTTAATCAACGAGTGTTGACTTAGATTGGAACACATTTTTGCAAGGAAGATGTCATAGAAGATAAAGGCTTTGAATCCAACTACATATTTTACTTTGGGCCTGTATAAATGTTCAAGGTCAGAAAGAACAACTTTTGCTTTTTCCATTATAACCATATTTTTTCAGCTGAGATGGAAAGGGTTCCAGGGCAATTCACCCCCTCCTGGCTTTCTATCTCTGTGTGTGCATCTTTGAGAAGTGGGATTAGAGAGAAACCTACAGGCATATTAATAAATAAATTTCACATGCTGTTAGATATTAAGTAAACATACAGATACATATTCCTCTAGGGTTTATGATCTTATAACCTGGAGATTTCTAATTTGGCACCTATGACATATAGTAACTTCCCATGGAGTGTTCAGTGAATTAATTCTCATATTTTCAACTTAAAAATAAATGTGACCCCAATTTACTTAATATACTTTATAGGTGATTCAGTGTGCTACTTCTTTTTAGAAATAAATTCCAGAAAGTTTACTCTTTTCCTGCCTGGTCAAATATTGCATTATTTAGAAAGCAACACTGATGCCACTAAAGAGTAGAAAACTAAGAAAGCTTAAGCTTTGGAACTGTATACTTTGAGAAATAGGCATTTCATTTAAAAACAAATGTTAATTAAGTACATGTTTGAAAATCTAAGAAATAAAAGAAATCCCACTGATTGATTACCAAGTTCTTAGAAAATATGATATTAATATGCTATCAAAACAGTTGATATAGAAAAGAGAATCCAGACTACAGTGGCTTCATGTAAGAACTTTATTCCATGTGAATGTATTTATTGTCATAAGCTATTCTCATACCTTAAGGCCACAAAATGACCTAAATCATGGGAATCTAGCAGAAGACAACAAATGTCATTCAGAGATTTTTCTAATTTAAGTAACCTTAAACTAAAATTCAAATTCTCTTCTGCCTTTTTCATACCATGTGGAGTGTGTGTGTGTGTGTGTGTGTGTGTGTGTGTGTATGTGTGTGTGTTGTACTGTGTTGATTTGTTTTAGGTTAGAGATAGAGTTTTTGTTTCTTAAAATAGAGAAATGGAACCAGTGTCAATTGTAAAAGTATCTTTCATTTGCCAGAAGTAATTGTGGTCTCAGAGGCTTAATGCTAAATAATGTCACTTTTTCTAGTTCTTTCTGAACTCTGGCTGGCTGGTTCAACTTAGCTGTTCTGGTCAATTCCTCTTCAAACTGACAGATTAAATCTAGCTTCTCTCTGCTTCTGACTAAATTGATCTGCTTGGCCTCATACTAATTAACCTTGGCAATTTGTTCTAATCTTCTTGCTCCTTTTCATTCTCTGGCTCATTCTCTCTTCACCTGTTTTTATCTATTCTCTCCACAACCTATGTGATGGATTGGTCTGATGTTGCTTGTATTCTAATTCTAAATTCTGTACCCCCGAGATCTGGTTGCTCCAATTTTTGTGTGGTTGGTTAACAAATATGCCTACAGCTCATAGCTGGGCAGAAAGGAATTCTACCAGGCTTCAGTTCCCAGGTTTGGGGGTCTGAGTCAGAGACCACAAAGGAGAGAGAGTTGGAAGGAGAAAGAAGGTACCATGGAGTAGGTGGATGGTGAATCCATGGCTGTGAGGGCTGGCCAGATGGAGTAGGAATACCCAAGGCAGAACATGGCAAGTCGTATCTTGGGGTTATTGACAGGGAAATATGCAAAAGAGCATAGATGGTTGCTATCTGCCCAGCTGTATTGCTTTATAGCTTATTATAAATATAAAGATTTTATGTTTCGTTTGTTTTTTTAATTTGAGAACTAAATGATCTAAGGTAGGGCAGAAACCTTCAAATAATTTTACTGCAACAAACCTGTCTCTGTAAAACAGTCCCAGGAAAATGCCCCTTCCCTCTGCACAAACTGAACTGAATTCAACTGCATTCAACTGAATTACACTAAACTGCACGGAACTAAACTCAACTGAACTGCCCTTCCTCAATTAGATGTCATTTTCAAATATGCCTGCCTCCTTCCTCAAACTAACCTTATCTACATTGGATTAAAGGTGCGTACTAAAGGTGTGTCTGTTTCCAAGCCAGATCATTCAGTAGTCCAGGACACGCCTACATTCCAGCTGGATCATGTAGATCTAGAAGGTCTTTGGAATTGATCTCTTGCCAGAGCAGCCATGTTGCTGGATTAAAATTCCTCTAAAGTCAACGAAATACAAACTAACTTGATCTAGGTTCTTCATAGACATGGGATAATTAATTCATGTGCATAATGTGAAAAGATTTGTATGCTTTCAATTAGAAAACTGAAATGAAGATGAGGCAAATTAAAAGAAAGCACAGCAGTGTCTGTGAAGACCGAAAGGAGAACAGCGCGGGAGATGAATGATCAGAGCCTAGTGGCCATTTGTATACACAAATGTATACAACTTGGGGAGGTAACATGAATGACCGACTGGATTCTGATTTACTGACAGATCGATTACAAGTAAAAATTGAATTTATCAAGATGGAAGATGAAGACTGTTCTAACATCTCAAAAAAATTGTTAATATTTTTCTCATCTCTTATTATATTGATCAAGAGATTAATGGCACACCCTCCCTCTTGTCAGTATGCTTTATAAAATACCTAGAACAGTACTAACACAGTTTCCTGATTTCACTGAGATGTCTAACAGAGTGCCAGGACATAGAGAGCTAAAGGGACATTTTAATGTGTAGCTAGTTGGTGAGAACTGTGAGCTCAGAAGGCTTGTAACCCTCTTCCTTGAATGTTGCTGGGATCTAGCTAGTTGGAACACAGTCTTTTAAACTTCTATTCACCACACTAAATCTGCTGTCTAGGTAGGGCCAACAAAATTAGAGCACTCTCCTAATCTTTCGCTAAAGAGAGTAATTACTCTCTCTAGTTCTAGATTTAATCTGCTAAGATTTAGGTGAAGAACTCTGCGACTGTATCATGAGTCAAAGTGTCACATTCCTTGAGTTTTCCTGAAATATGCTAGTAAAATTTTAGTCAAGGTGATAATAACTTCACAGAATGAGTGGGGAAGTGTTCATTTTAGATTTTTATTCTCAGAAAGAGTTTGAGTAGATAGAATTATTTCTTCATTGAATGTCTGGTAGGTCTTATTAATGAATCCATCTGGGGCCAGACATGTTTGTAGGAAGGCTTTTGATTAATGATTTAATTTCTTATTATCTATGTCCATACTTCTTATACATTCTCTTCCTTCAGAAGTCCATTTTAGGTGATTGTGTTTTCCCAGAGATTTGTCTATTTGAATGTGGATACTTATTACTGAAAAGACATTCATATTATGCTAATTTCTTCAATATTTTTAGGCTCTGGAAATATGTTCCTACATAGATCCCAATAATGTTTCCTTGGGACTTCTTGCTTTTTTTCCCCCTCATAATTAGACCAATCCAAGGGCATACTTCGTTTTAACAATCTTTTTTACAAAGTAGTTTTGGGAGCTGGGGACATAGCTCAGTCAATTAAGTGCTACCACAGAAGCTGGAGAACCAGAGTCCAGATGCCAAGAACACATCTAAAACCCTTGACAAGGGAGAAGGTAACTGTATCTTCATTCTCTCTATGGTGGGAGGAGACAGATTCCTGAAGCTTACTGGTCAGCCATCCATGGAGCTTGGGTTCAGTGAGATACCCTGTCTCAAAGGAATAAAGGTGAAAAGGCAATAGATTAAGGCATCTAACATCAACATCTGGCACACATATTTTGGTATTTTCTTGTTCTCTCTTTTACGTTTCCTAATGGCTCAGGCCATAAAATGCCTGTCTCTTGAGAACTAGAGTTCAGATTCTTAGCATCCGTGTAAGAGAACTGTCAAGAAGAGAGGTGTTTGTAACCCCTGCTTTGTGGAGAGGCAGAGATCAGAGACAGGGGCATCCCTGGAGCTTATTGTCTGGCTGGCCTAACTAAACTGATGGTTAGGGTTAGAGTTAGACTGATTCAGGCTTAGGGATAGATAAAGACTAGGGTTAGAGTCAGGATTGTTATTCAGTGAATAAAATGTAAATAGTGATAGATTAAAAACAACAACAACAACAACAAACTCCTAACATTGTACTTCTCCATATTCATGCACACACATTCAGCTACACACATATGTGTACTCATACCCTCACAAATACACATGCATGTGCAAATATGCACATACTAAATTAATCGTCTTTACTGAACAACCCCCTTTGAAAAGTTTCTATTATTGTAGATTTTTCTCCAATCATGAATTTTAATTCCAGTTTCTGTTGCAAACGATGGATTTGCAGCTCAAAATTCTATGTCTGTTTCCCTGATGTTTATTAAATGATGTAAAAGTAGTTTAAAACCATGTACGTAAATGCATAGCTATGACATAAATGTATATATAAAATTGTCCTCTCAGGGTGTTGACTTTCTTCCTCGAGTTTTGGCATCAACTGACGTTTACATTTACACATCATTCAGACATATTTTGCTACTTTCCTCTTCGATACAATGTCTACTTGAAATCCCAACAATTATATCTTTAAATAGGAATAAATTGCTCTCGATCTATTTTTTTTCTGATGAATTCTATCTTAATTGCCTTTAGTCTCATTCTGTGTATAGACCAGCATTAGTTCAATGTTTGCACCGAGTGTGCATGTCCTTTAAAGGATCATGTATGCTCCAGCTAACAGATGTCTCAGTAAGGGTTTCTGTTGCTGTGAAAAAACACCCATGACCAAGGCAACTCTTATAAAGGAATATTTAATTAGGATTAGCTTACAGTGTCAGAGGTTTAGTCGTTTGTAATCATGACCCAAAGCATCACAGCATTCAGGCAGACATGATGTTGGAGAAGAAACTGAGAAGTCTACATCTGAATCAGCAATCAACAAGAACATAGAGACACTGGGCCTGGTTAGAGCATTTGAAACCTCAAGGCCCACCCCCGGTGGCACATTTTTCCAACAAGGCCACATCTCCTAATAGTGCCACTCCCTATGGGCAACCATTCAAACATATGAGTCTATGGGGTTCATTTTTATCTCAACCACCACTCTAGACAAGCTTATCTATGGCTGCATATACTTGTATGCACACACAATATGCATATATCAACATATTTGTTAATATTTACTACACAGGTGTAACATTTGATATATAGAGTAAATAATAACTAAATAGGTGGTTTAGGATATGGTTCTTTGGGTTTTTTTTAATTATATGGTTGTAACTTTAATTTGTTCAAACTCATACTTTTTTTTTATTGACAATGTATGTTTATTCTTTTAAAAACTGTCTATTGTCAATTTATTCACAGAATGGTTTTTATATTTAACATTTGTAGTCCATTATAGCTGCTAAATATTAACATGAGGTATCATGTACAGTTGTCAAATATTTCTTCCTATTCTGTAGGCACACTTTGACTACTTTCTTTTTTATAATATGGGATAAAAATATGTCTTTATTTTTTATTTTATTTTTTTTCCTTTTTTTTTATTGGATGTTTTATTTACATTTCCTATGTTGTCCCCTTACCCCATCCCCCACCCACCCTGGAACCCCCAATCCCCTCACCCCTCCTCCTTCTTCTCTGTGGATGTAACCTCTATCTACTCCCCCCCACTCCCACCTCCCCACCCTCAAAATTCCCACCCCCTGGGGCATCCAGCCTTCATGAGGTCAAGGTTCTCTTCTTCCACCTATGCCCAGCAGGGCCCTCCACTCTTACATATTCAGTTGAAGCCCTGGATCCCCCCCTAAGTGCTCCCAGGCTGGTGGTTTAGACCCTGGGAGCTGTGGTTAGTTGGTATTATTGTTCTCCTCATGGTGCCGCAAATCCTTTCAGCTCCTTCAGTCTTCACTCTAACTCCTCTATTGAGAAACCCATGATCAGTTCAATGGCTAGTTGTGAGCATCTGCCTCTGAATATGTCAGACTCTTGAAGACCTCTGAGGAGACATCCATATCAGGCTCTTATCAGCATGCACTTCCTGACTTCCACATCAGCATCTACCTTTGGTGACTGCACATGAGATGGATACTCAGGTGGAAAGGTCTTCAGACGGCCCCTCCTTCAGTTTTTGGCCCTCGCTTTGTCTCCATATTTGCTCCCTTGAGTATTTTGTTGCTCCTTCTAAGAAGGACCAAATCACCCCCACTTGGTCTTCCTTCTTTATGGACTTCATGTGGCCTGTGAGTTGCATCTTGGGCATTTCAAGGTTCTGGGCTAATATCCAATAATCAGTGAGTGAATACCATGTGTGTTCTTTTGTGATTGGCTTACCTCACTCAGGATGATCAAAACAACCCTGAGATTCCATCTCACACCAGTCAGAATGGCTAAGATTAAAAACTCAGGTGATAGTAGATGCTGGCGAGGGTGTGGAGAAAGAGGAAGACTGCTCCATTGTTGGTGGGACTGCAAGATGGTGCAACCACTTTGGAAATCAGTCTGGCGGTTCCTCAGAAAATTGGACATAGCATTACCCGAGGATCCAGCTATACCACTCCTAGGCATATACCCAGAAGATGCTCGAACATATAATAAGGACATATGCTCAACTATGTTCATAGCAGCCTTATTTATAATAGCCAGGAGCTGGAAAGAACCCAGATGTCCTTCAACTGAGGAATGGATTCAAAAAATGTGGTATATTTACACAATGGAGTATTACTCAGCTATTAAAAACAATGAATTCGAGAGGTTCCTAGGTAAATGGATCAAACTCATACTTTTAATGATGGTTTTTAAATGCTTTAACCTCTTTTACCCTACCACTGCCTAGGGGTAGTAGAAAAGAAAGGATATGGGGGAAGTGGACCTGTTTAGAAAAGTTCTTTGGGGCAACTCCTGCCTGTGTTGTCTAGAAATCACAAGTTCAGTTCACAGGTCAGTAGTGGCAGCTCGATTCACTAGAAAACACTTCACAGATACAGCAGCAGTCCAGTTCGGTAGAGTCGGGGGATAGCAAACATGAATCAGTAGTGGTGGTACTACCTAGCAGAGACACCTAAGCCTCAGCTTTGGCTCCAGTCAGCAAGAGGAACCAGGGCCAGTTATCAGTTGTGCCTCTCTCAGGGAAGCAAAGATCAGTGAAGATGCTAGACCTATAAGCATTGCACAGCTAGCTCTAGTAAGCCTAACTCAGCCTCTGTCACTCACTGTCCGTCAAGTACTGCTATTTATACCTGTAAGCATCACATGTCCTCCATGGGTCTTGCCTCAGCGCATGCATCTTTCTCAACTGACATTACTCTGCCAATCAGCCTGAGTACACAGAACTGACAAGCAACTGTAGCACACTACCAGAAGATCAGGTTTCTCTCTCTGGATTTCCTAACAAATGCAACTCATCTATGTAAGGTAGACCTATACATGCCTGTCATTAGGAAAGAATCCTTCATCGTGCGTGCTTTCACGTGCTTGCCTTAGCAGAACATCCTTTCAACTGTGTCTGCTTCAGCAAAAACATTTCTTCACGAGTCTGCCTTAGCCTTTCAGTGGTGTCCACTTTGGGAAAACACTCCTTTCACATGTTTGCCTCAGCAAAACACCATCCAACACAACTGACTCTCCAACGAACCCTTAAGTCTCCACTTCATATGGTTTTGTGTTTATTTGCGTGTGTGTACGTGTGCATGAGTGTGTGCGTGTGTGTGTGTGTGTGTGTGTGAATGTGTGCAATGTGTGCCTTGGTGTCCATTGATGTCAGAGAGAAAGCACGGGCTCATTGGAGCTGGAGTTACCGGCTGGGAACTGAACATAGACCATGTAAAAGGGCAAACAGTGCTGTATAACTGTTGAGCTTTCTCCTCAGCCCTTACGATACGGTTCTAACAATTTAAGTTTCTAAAATGTTTAATGACATTTTGTGACCGTTTTGGCTACCATTGGCTAAGAAAAGTAATTTTAAGCTTCCTATGATATTTCTTATATTTTTATAGCAACGTGTCAGGTTTTAATGTCGTTTGCTTAACATATATCATATTATCTTAGTCAAAAATATTTGACTTTGAAGCCTACTTAGTCCCGGTGTGAATGCGGCCATATTCACTTCGATTAATTCTTGTTTGCATAGTGTGTTGCTATCGTGTAGGTGCAGGTCTCAGCCTGCATCTACATTTGAGATGCGAGTCTTGGGACGGTTGTTCATTCATGCTTAATCTTCATCAAGTGACTCATCACCTGAAGCTGATCCCAGGCTTCCTAGATGTGATATTACTAGTGGCTCTGCCTCATGCTCTGTATGTGCTCTGCCGTTCTCTGTTTCTTCCAGTCTCTTTCCTTTCCTTCATTGGGATTGGTCAACACTCTTGCTTCATACCTTTCTCTGTGGAGCATGTCAATGCTACCATCCATTGTCTTTTGTCTTCCTTTATTAATTTAGAGTGTCATTTTCATTTAAACAATAATTGGTATAAATGTCTCTCTTATTCTTCTGCTGCAACTGTCACCTTGGAAGCTTGCTGCCTCTTTCTGCTAACCTTGCCCTGGTCCTGGAAGGTTGTAGCCTCCCTACAATCTAATCTAGGCCTAGAATGTTTTTAGCCTGTGAGACTTGATACTGAATAAGCTCAATCCTCTTTAGGTTGGGTTTTGTTTGTTTGTTTGTTTGTTTGAGCTCTGACTGGCTGGTTCACAACAGCTGCTTTGGCTCAAGCACCTCTCCAGGCTGACTTATTCAATCTGTCTTCTTTCTCTGCCTCCCCTGAATTGCTCTGCTTGGCCTCAAACTAATTCTGGCAATCTGTTTCAATTTTCTTGTTCCTTCTCATTTTCTGTCTCACTCCATCTTCACCTGTGTCTAGCTTGTTCTCTCTCTCTGAAACCTGTATCTGTATCACTGTCCCAGTAAAACTGCCTCCCACCTCTATTTTCTTCTCCACACTGCCCCTTTAGTAATTCTCTTTCCTCTCTCTTCTCCTGAGCATTGAGCATATCCTATTCTGTCAGATATTTCTCTAACTTGTCACTTTGTCTGCCATTCAATTAGACATTAATTTCAAATATGGATTCTTCCTTCTAAAAATTTATTTTACCTTACTTGTTTGGGATTAAAGGTATGTACTAAGGACATGTATGTATTCCATACAAAGGGATTAAAGGTGTGTGCTAAGAACTGAGCCACACAACAAATAGAAACATGGCTTTTTAGTAAATAACACACTCTCAGAGTTCAAAGTATAATCAAATGTCTTACAACAAATTGACTCTCTCTTTTTAAAATATTATATTTGTATTTATATGTACTGTATTGTCTAGGTGACAATATACCATATGTGAGTAGGTGCCAAATTCAGCAAGAAGAGGGTCTTGGATCCTTTGAACTGAATGATGTTATATGCAGTTGTAACCTACAAGACACGGTTACTTGGAACTAAACTCATATCTTTTGGAAGAGCAGCAAGTGCTGTTAGTAACTGAGCCATCTCTTCAGATCCTCTGTTCTCCTTTTTAACGCTGTTTCTATTTCACTGTATTTGGTCAGTACTTCCCAGTTTTCCTCTATTCTATTCCAGTTTTTCGTCTGAGATCATGCTATATAGTTAATGAAATCTCCAATATTGATTACACATTGTTCCCTTGAAGTAGAAATCCTACTTTGCTGTCTCTAGTAATGTCTACTCTGTCTTTAGTAATGTGTCTGATATCTCCAGTAATATGTCTTCTGTCTGTAGATATATTGCACATTCTTTTCACGTCCACAAGATTTTCTCTTTTACTTTATGATTGCTTCCACTTCTTATTTTTGCTGTTGCTGTTCATTCTCCAATGCGGATACTACCGTCATCTTCCAAGTCACTAATTATTTCCTTAAATGGGCTTCATCTGGTGAATTTGTCTTTATTACATTTTTATTTTAATTTCCTTTTCATATCTAGAAATTATAGCTGACAAATTTTTGACATTGCTATATAATTTTGCCCATTCACATAGCCCCCAATACACACACACACACACACACACAGAGAGAGAGAGAGAGAGAGAGAGAGGATAGAAGGGGGAGGGGAGAGAGGGAGAGAGAGAGAGAGAGAGAGAGAGAGAGAGAAGACACAGACAGAGAGACAGAGAGAGAAGAGTAAGAGAAGAAGAAAAAAGGAGGAGGAGGAGGAGGAGGAGGAGGAGAAAAAGAGAGAGAGAGAGAGAGAGAGAGAGAGAGAGAGAGAGAGAAGGAGAAAGAGAAAGAGAAAGAGAAAGAGAAAGAGAAAGAGAAAGAGAAAGAGAAAGAGAAAGAGAAAGAGAAAGAGAAAATGTGTGTGGCTTAGTTAGAGTTTCTGTTGCTGTAAACAAAACACCATGACCAAAAAGCAAGTTGGGAGGATGAGTTTATTTAGCACACATTTCCATATTGCTGTTTATTACCAAAGAAGTCAGGACAGGAACTCAAACAGAGCAGGATACTGATACAGAAGCCATTGAGTGGGGCTTCCTTACTAACTTGCCCCACACAGATTGTTCAGCCTGCTTTGTTATAGAACCCAGGACCACCAGCCTAGGGATGGTACCACCCACAATGGGCTGGGTCCTCTTTCATTGATCACTAATTGAGAAAATGATTCACAGATGAATCTCATGGAGACATTTCCTCATGGAGGCTCCTTCCTCTCTGATGAGTCTAGCTTGTATCCAGTTGACACACAAATCCAGACTGCCTACACTTTGTAAAAAAGTTAAAATACAAAGCAAAACTTGGGGGTTGAACTTGAGGCCCACATCAGTATAGAAAGCCCATGCTTGACAGTGCATGGATGGCCAGGAACTAGAAGCTGGACGTTTCAGGGACTCTGGGGTAGAACCAAAAAAGACTGACTAAAATAAAGTCAATGAAATGACTAGTAGTATTCTGCTGTACTCAAAGGATTAGTACCTAGCCCAATTGTCAACAGAGGGGCTTTCTCCAGTAGCTGATCCAAAAATACAGAGATGCACTGTCAAAAATTAGGCAGAGCCCAGGGGAACACCACAAAAGATAGATAGGAAGCATTGTAGAGGCCAGAGGACTTGAGGACATCAAGAGAACATAGCCCAAGGCCATAGAGGCTCACAGGGACTAAAGATATAGCCAGAAAGTCTGGGTGGGTCTGACAGAGGTCCTCTGCATACACACTGTGATCATTTAGCTTAGGGTTATTGTTGGACTCCTAACAATGGAAATGGGGGGGGGGTTGTCTCTGACTCTTTAGCCTGACCGTGAGACCCTTTTTCTCCTACTGAGTTGCCTTGTGTAGCCTTGATAAGAGGTTTTATGTCTAGCCTTATTGCATTTTGTTATGCAGTGTTCAGTTGACATCACTGAGAGGCCTGCTCTTTTTTGAAGGGAAATTGAAGATCAGTGGATCTCGTGGCAAGGGGAGGTAAAAGAAGACTTTGAGAAGGGGAGGTGAGGACACTGCAGTCTGAATGTATCCCACGAGAGAAGGAAAAAAAATCTAAAATAAATACATTTTTTTTAAGAGTAAAACCCCAGATATCTACCTTCCCTCCTGCTTTCCTTAAGTCAGGAATCTTTGCTTCTACACATCTATGGCATACAGAGAATTCTATAGAGTGTGTTTAATGAGTCCATAATATAATATTCAAACACAATTATTCCTACCCTAATAACTTAATATGTAGCCACAGTGAAGTTATGCACTGTCTTTATTTTATTCACTTAAAATGTCCACGGGATGTGGTGGCACAGGAGTACTCTGGAGGGATTCATTATTTAATGTTGAAAGCTCTACACAAATGCCAAACTCATTACAGTGTGCACGCTGGCAAGTGGCTAGGGTTTAGGAGATAATGCAGGAGCACACATAAATCAAAATTTCAGCACAAACAAACTTCTTTCTGGACCTGAGAATGATTAATCACATCACTGCCATCATGTATGCAGGTTCTTGTTCCTAAATAAGAGTTAAAACCCTTAGGTCACACCTTCATCCACCAGTGTTTCCGTTCACACAACAGCTGGGTGGGGGTGGGGCACATCAATGCTGTCTGGATGCCAAATGCCTTTCAAGTCCTAGTCTAGAAAAATACCTACACTGTCCAACTTTCACCCTCCAGGATAAAGCAGAATTGCAGCACATAGTAAATTGTGCCTGGGCTTCAGTTGGATTATTTAGAAGGATGACTTAAGTTATTTCAAGTTTACACAGATCTCGTGTCTTGATAAACATTAGAAACAGATTTTCTGAGTAGCTCAGCATCACCTAATTCTGATACTCTTTTGTGCGACTATTGTTCCAGGAGTTATTACATAGATCTTCTAATACAATACTTACAGGTGGATCTATATTTGAAAGTGCTACCGTTCCCAAAAGTAACTAGACCCTAGGAGGAAAATAAAAATGATGTCAGGTTCCTGTTTGGGTACAGGAGATTGACTTTAAGGCCTTGGTGAATGCTAAGGATTAACTTCACCCCTGAGATGCTTTCCTAGCCTTTAGAGGAACTCATGTAACCAGAGGATTATACATTCTTAGGGTCCTTGGTGATTCATACTATGTTTTCCTTTTCTTACATTCTACTTGCTTTACAAGAAGCATTATTCTGCATAATTATATATATGTACATGTATACATATACAGATGCACACACATATACATATATGTAAAATGTACACATGTACACCCATAAGAATATATACATCTATACATGTGTATATTTTTATTCACGTATGTACATGTACACATACACATATGTATATATGGATATATGTATGTGTATATTATGTGTGTATCACAAGCCACCCCTAGAAAGACTTGAATATCCAGCTGGAATATAATACAAATCTTGATACATCTTATTTATTTGTGTGTTGAGGTCAAATTCCAACTGCGGCTTATGTTTTGTGGTCAGAAGACAATGTATAGGAACATTTTCTTCTTTTACCATATGAGTTCTGGAGACTGAATTCAAGTCATATAGTCAGGCTTGATAGCAAGTACCTTCACCTGATGAGCCATCTCAGTGTTCCAATAAAGCCAATAACGAAAAGCAGGAAGATATTTCTTCTTCAGTGTTATGGAAGATTGACCTAGTAATTAGCCTGATAGCAAATGTCCAACGAGGATAGATTAGTAGTGGGTAATGAGGAAGGTGCTCTGGTTCCTAGCTTATTATAGGTATAAATGAAGCACTAAGAGATTCTGAATGGTTCCTTGAACAACTAGACTGAGAGAAAGCCAGGCATGAGTAACATATGACTTGTAATACATACATAATATACACATACATATATACATATATGCATATGTGTATGTGTACATGTACATATGTGTTACAATCCAAACACAACAACACAGTTAGTGGTTTGCCTTCAAAGGAGCCCCTTCTGTTCATGGCGATCATTCTCCCAGATGTTGGGTATGCTGACATGCCAGACCCTCACCATTATATCTGTGTATTAGTCAGGACTCTCCAGAGGAAAAGAACCAGAAGAATTGATGGAGAAGACAGTGAGGAGAGCAGGAGAGATTAATATTAGGATCTGGCTTTAAAGACAACGCCTGTGAAACACCACTGCATAGTACCTGTAAGCCAGACCACCAAAAGAGATGGTAAGGCACTTCAGCTTGAAGCCAAAGGCCGGAGAACTAAGGATAGAAGAATGATGTCAGTCTTGTTCTCAGCCCAAAGGCACCCAAACCAAGAGCACTGATATTCAAGCACAGAAAGGGGTGATGCCAGCTCAAATGGCAAGGGATCGTTGCCTCCTTCCTCTGTCTATTTTGCACAGATGCTTAGCAGAGTGGGTGACGCTTACTCACATCCCACTAGTGAGAATGATCTTAGTTACTGAATTGAATATTCAAATTGCTAATATTTTATAGAAACATCCTCATGGATCTATCCAGAAGTAATGTCTCACTTATGAGAGTGAGACAGTTTATATTGACTGTCAACTCGCAAGGATTTATGATATCTTTGGAGACAGAAATTTAGTGAGGGATTGTCTAGTTTAGTTTAATTGAGGTAGGAAGATCTACTTGTAGTGTGAGCAAGTGGGCGTCAATGCTACTTTCTCTCTTCTTCCTGATTGTGAATGTAACGTGAGCACTCACTCCTGTTCCTATTCTCTCAGTAGTAGACTGTACTTAAAAGTTGGGAGCCCAAATAAACACTTCCTTCTTTAAATAGCTTTTGTTGGGTGGTTTGTTTGTTTGTTTGTTTCATTAGTTTGGTTTCTGTCACAAGAAAATACATAGCTAACACATATATTATCCCAGTTAGCCTCATAGGTAAAATTAACTATCATTTCTTCATGAGACATGCTCTCCACAGAAATCCCTGCCTTGCCAAAAGCAGATATATATCTCCTTACAGAAGGCAGTCTTCATCTATCCACCGAGTAGGTGTCCTTTTCTATTAACTTTTATTCCCCAGTGATGTGTGTACTCAGGGCAGTCCTGTCTTTAAAATGAGCTTACACACTTGTATTTTTAAGAAGATATTCAATAAGAACTTGTCAGCAGGCTTTGCACTTAGCATGTTTTTTTTTTTTAAAGCAGTATTAAGTCCATCAACCTAAAAGCCAGTAATTACTACGTGGTCTTTTCAGTTTAGAAAACTGAACACAGAAAATTGATTTCCCCAAATCCACATTCTTCTGCGTAAGAGTGCAAGCATGTGGCCCCAGATCGTATACAAATACATAGTTTTCAAGTCAATTGAGCAAACTATAGCTATCAGAATCATCCCTAACTTGAAGTTATTTCCTTATGTTCTGGGTTGGGGACCATCTTTTGCTTGGAAGTCTCTTGGGACTTTCTTTGAATTCTTTATAGAATCCTCTACAACTGAGAGGATAGGAACAGGAGTGAATGCTCACGTTACATTCACAGTCAGGAAGTAGAGAGAAAGTAACATTGACGCTCATTTGCTCACACTACAAGTGGATCTTCCTACCTCAACCTCACATTTACACTAATGGTCCAGAATACATGATTCTCAGTGTCTAGATTACTACCTTACTACATTGCCAGTTGCTCTAACTTGCAGCATCTTCTTTATCAGTCTGGGTTATAAGGAAAAACAGAACCAATAGAATATACATGTAGATATATATGGATATGAATCCATATGTATGTTCATACATAGTATGAACATAAACCTATAAAGTACGTGTATTGATAAATGTATACATTTGTCCAGACATATGAGCCTACCTGTAGGAGAAGCTAAGGTGGGAGGAGTAAGGAGAGGAAGAGGAGGAGTAAGGAGAGAAAGAGGAGGAGTAAGGAGAGAGGAGGAGAAAGAAGAGGAGGAGCTAGGAGAGAGGAACAAGAGAGAAGGGAACATGGAGCTGGATGTTCACGTGTCTTCCGCAGTCAAAGATAGTTGATATATCTAGGTTGGGTATTGGGAAACAACTCTCTTTGTATGGGCATATTGTTATTGAGCATTACCAAACACATAAAGCCTTTGATTAATCTTTAAGCATTAGAGTCTCATTTTCCTACTGGGCCCACATGGATGGCGGAATGGCCTGGGCAATGTCCAGCCTTATGGAGACAGCGTGGAAGATTGGCAGAGTCATCTCCCACGCTGCCTGGTGTCTCGTGGATGGCAGGGCTGGTGTTTCTGGCTGGCCATTTCTAGCTGCAGTGCATACGTGGCCTCTGGCTGAGAAACATGGCAGCTGAGCTAGGAAGACCTGCTGCAGCTTAGTCGGCTTGACCAGAGGCCGTTTTTTAAATAATTACCACAACACCTACCTACTCATTAAAGGTAATCACCCTTAGTTAAACTTAGCTATGGGTGTGAACAACATACATAAAGCTCATTCACCATACCTAAGTTAGTGTTTTAATTAGCAACTAAATGATATAACCCAGCCTACATCATACGTATAATCAAATACCATGCCTTCTAGCTGGTTATCTTGTATCTTCCATGTCTCATTCCTTATAATCTTTTTCTAACTTAGAAGCACAGTGATGATTTTAAGTCATAAGCTATATTATCTGTATTTCATCTTCAAGCCTTCCCTTGGTTCTTCACTTCACCTTCAATTGAGTCCAAGTTCTTCAAAGATACATACATTACCTTCAGGGACTTCACTTTCTACAACCTGTCTCCACCCTCTGTATTCTCAGGCTGGTTTTGCTGCCTTTACCTCTGCTTCTCCATCATAGGAGCACATTCTCATCTTAGGTTATGAATTGTTCACTACTAGAAATATTCCTTAGGACATGACTAAATCCTTTCCCAAAGTTTTTGCTCCAATGCCATCTTTTCAATGCAGTCTTCCTTTACTGAGTATTTAGAACTCTACTTCTTGCATTACTTATACCTAGTTCTACTCTCTTTTCCGCGCATAAACTTTCCTTTCATGTGATAGAATTTACTATACAATATGTCCATTACTTGTTGGCCTTCTTTCTGCACCATAATGCACCTTTCATAAGACGGTAATTTTTGTTTATGGACTCTGATAACCCAAGTGCCTAGACAGGCATATGTCTAATCCTATATATATTCAATACCTTTTGTTTAATTAGTGCATAAATTTATGCTAATGATATACTAATAATTTCAATATTTTACTGTAAAAGTCTTTTAACAGCTTCATTTGTATTCTCTAGCTTTTGTGCTTTTTTATACTTTCTCAGTATTTGGTGGATAGTTTTTTTTTTAAGACATAAATATTGCTGCTTAAATGTAAAATATAAATGTACATGATGCATGTGTATAAAATAATTAATTTGAGAAAAATAGTAAAGACATAACTTATTAAGATTGTAGATTTTGGAAAATTAGATATGCTGAATTTCAATGCAAAGAATGACTGGCCTTGCTCACATTACTTCTGAAAATGGAATATATCCTTGAGGCTAAGGTTAGGAACTTTTGATTTGTTTTAAAATGGCCTTAATTTAACATCTACTAGAAAAATAGTTATTAGTGAATGTGGTGGGAATCTTTTTGTTCTAACAAATCATCTTGACCCATCAGCATGCAAGTGAGGTATACAGGCACCAATCTGGATTTGCCACATTAGAACATACCTGATATATGTTCCTTTATTACTTATTTTCTCCCTGTTTTCTTCATTCTTGGGGACTTCTACAGGAAAAACAGAAGCAATAAACCCACTGGATGGATTCTGTGTCACATTTGTCTTGTTTCTCTTGGTCCCCCAGTAACTCACTTGCTTTAAATTAGAGAAGGAACACATTTCTCAGGCTTTACAGTTCCCACATCCTGCCAATCACCAGGAGACTCTGCAATATCTTCAGCCTTGCAACACTCCCTCTAAACACAGGTCTGTAGAGAGCATCCTGTCTGCCATTCCAGAACAATGATATCCATGAAACCCCAGGTTTATTATATTCATGGTATCCACTCTGAATTTTTGCATGCTTTTCAAAATTAATTACAATGCACGCAAACTACTCTGCTGATACAAAAAGATAGAAAAACTAAAATTGAGCTCTAAAAGCCCTTCATCTCATGCTGAGCAACTCTCCCTCGCTGCCTGTGCGGCTGTGGGTCCTTGAATGTGCTAGTCATTGTCCCAGCTCAAGGTCTCTGCACACGTTATTTCTCTGGCCTGAAATGGCGTTCATCTGCTAGCACAATCTGATACAAGCATAGCTTTTGTTCTTGGGGAAGCCTTTGGAGACCTGTCTGCCTAAGTGAAGATTCATCTTTTAAGAAAAATGTTCACCTTTCTTTTAATTATACGATAATGCAATATGAAGTTATTTTGAAACAAGCATTTAGGCTGCCATTGGAGATTGATTCAAAATGGACCAATTATTGGAATTCATAAGATAATCTCTAAGCTAGAAAAATCCATCACTCTATGGGTGAGATGGGCAAAGTGTTCCTATGGAGAAGGTGGTATAAAGAAGACAGTTCCATGATGGACTAGGAGTGGCTTGTGCAGAAATATGTCCCTGAGGGAATTCAAAGAGATAGTCATTCTGTTCATAAATGGGTAACTTTTTTTTTTTTTTTTAGTTCTAACATTGGAACCACAAGAAGAACTGAAGGATTTGGGGAGAGCATCCTGAAGCTACCTTGCTACTGACCAAAAGAATAACTTAATCTACAATGAAAGTTTATGACCAGAAGTATCCTGCTTGAAAGACTCTTCAACAATCCACTAACTTCAAAGCATCTCATTGCCATGGTTTTCCTTACAGTGATAAAAAGATTGAGTGATATAGAAAGCCAGTACCTTGGTTTTCTTTCCAACTTATGACTGAAAGTCTGAAGTTTGCCCTTATAATCAGGCAGATGGTAATTAACATCTAAACTATACAAGAGACACCTGCCTAGAAGACAACCCTGTGGAGATCACTATGGGGACTTAAGGAGCATCATGTGGTGACAAATGGAAAGAATATTAAGGGCAAATGGCAGAGCAAGACCAGAATCACTAAGATAAATGAATGTTTGGAAGGTCAAGGAAGGTCATTTAGCCTGTGGCTGGTACATCATTAGAGAAAATATTTTCTGCAGAAGGCTGCAATGGGTACATCCATCGTGATCTATAGTAACAAGTTTGGAATTGATCCCATAAACAGAGAATGACCAATGAGATTTGAGAAAGACAGTAAAGATAACTCACAATTTTAATGAAGATTACTCTTATAGCAAAAGATGCTTTGGGAGACAAAGTGTTATTCACAGACTTGGCATGGCCCTTACATTCTCAAGGAGCTTGAAGGAGTCCTCAAGGCTATTCTAGCTTTGGAAAAAGGCTGCAAATTTGGGTGTTCCAAAGGTTACCTCAGGCTTAATATTTATTAGAAAGTCTCGTCACCAACTGAAAGTGTCAATATGCATGTTTCCAGTTCACCTTAGTAAAAAATATGCTGGCTAAAATCACCTACAGGTAGAGACACATAAGGCAGAGCAGAAAAGGTTCCACACAAATGTTCTGGCTGTTCTTATGTCCTAGAGCTATAGATACCACTAACCTCTCTAAGAAGTGATGTGTGATAATGGCCTGGACCACTACCTAGCAAGGATAACTACAAGAGCCTTGGAAGTGAAGACTTGAATCATCCATAATCAATTCTAATTAATGAATGGAAGATATCCCTGCCATATGGTGATTTCTCCCTCAAATTGGATTTGAAAATCAAAGGTGCTGAGACCTAGATCTCAAGCCCAAACCTACATATCAAGAGGCTTGCACTCAGGTGCAAGAGACAAGGGAATCAATGTCATGTGATGAGAGAGGGCTGAGTCAATGGTTCATCCAGACATTTAGAATTCAAATTCTGTGGGAAGAAAAGAGAAGAGGACGTCTTGTGCTGAATAAAATATTGGCGGTGATTCGGGAGTAAAGGAGGAAATGCATTCCACGTCGGGAATGTCTGGTAACCAACTGAAAGTAGCAATGCACCCAGGTGCAAGGAAAATGATGACACATTAGTGGGAATAAAGCAATTATTTTATGAAAGTAATAAAGAAATGGTGCACACAAGAAGCGGTAAAATGTAGATCAGAAGAAAACAGGAAAAAGTCTTCAAAGATCAAAGGTTATTTTAGGGCAGAATTATTGACACCTTCTAAAGTAAGAAGGGCATTTCAGAAAGACTATTAATAATGGGGTAGGGATTAGATTAGAAAGGATGGGGAAACTCAAGGAAGACACACTTTTAAAGTATATGAAGGCAAAACAGTCAGAGAACAAATTCTTAGAACCCAAACTTAAAAGAGAGACTAGTGAGAAGTACTGGAAGTAACTGAAACCTGGGCTAAACAGGGAAACTGTAGGTCACCAGGACTTGTTTATTAAGAGTGTAGAGAAGTAATTGAGGGAGACATTCAGGGACCCAGTGCTGACAACAGATACATGGCGAAACAAGGAGTCTTTATTGGCAGAGTTCAAGGGGGAGACAGACAGGAATTCAAACCTCGGAGTGGCAGGGAAGTCATTACAGGGTGTTGTAATTCCGAGTTAGATCATGGAAGAATGATGTCCCACAGGCAATCAAAGCAAAATGCAGTAACTCAGAAAGAATGTGGCCCAAACGCAGTGTTTTGAAGACTAGAGCTTCATAATTTAAATGTGGTTAAGTGCCTACATAATAAAGTCCCACTTTGGAAATATTTCATACAATGTGAGGTAGATGTATACCAGTGTACAAATATACATACACATGCAGGCAAACAATTACACACATATAAGCATTTACACACACACACACACACACACACACCTAGACTCACATCAATAGGAACAGATCTGGCTGTACAGTTAGGGATCCTTCATATTTAGTATGGATTTCTGTGTGTCATACCAACAAGTAGGTTCACTGAACAAAAATCTAACTTATTATCACAGATTGACAAAACATCAACTTTATTATCTTGTAGCAATTGCCACGCTTGATTTTTAATGAAAAAAATAAAATCAAATGATCTTGCCCGCCACTGTCAGCAGTCTCTGCACCACATCACTAATGGCTCCGAGAGTTTCGAATTTAAGGACAGCATTTCAGGAATCTTAGGCACAGATGCTTTTGGTAATGTCAATCTCAAATCCTTCTTTGTGATTTGAAATTTCCATTGTACATTTTAAATGAACACATAGCACCACACGGTAGCACATGGATTCCACGGATGCCACAGTTCTGTGGAGGAAAATTACAAATAATGAAAGAGAAGGATCGCAAGGTCAAGAGACCTTTTTATTTCTGGAGACTCTTGCAATATACAGTGATGCCTTGGGCAGGGCCAGGGAGGAAGAACTGTTTAAGAAGCCCACAGCTGTTGTCTGTAATGTTGCTTCATTACCACAGTGGAGCAGAAACGGCATCCCTGTTGCCTTTCTCTCCACTGACAGCGTCAATGGAACACTAATGGTATTCTTAGTCTACTGGTGCAGTGTAAATGTAGCCTGAGTCAATCTTATATCAGCTATTAAAATACTTTACAAAAACAGAAAAAAATCTCTTTTTAATTAAAAAAATAATAAAAGCTTTATAGAAAATACCCCTTCCGGTCCACAATAAATAAGTCATCAGTACATGATGTACCTTCGTCCTTCACGTGTGTTTTATCATTAGGACTGTGGGCAGAATTGAAGCCTAAATTAAAACTCTCATTAATAAGATTGTTTCACAGAAATGTCACACGGCCTTTCTGCACTTAACAAAGCCCAGGCGCTTTTATTGCTGTTCCTTATTGATCTCACTTATTTAATTCTCCCTTAACAGAAAATCACGCCTCGGCTTTTGCTTGTCCTTTTATTTTGTTAACAAAATAGGCCAGGCATCCAAAACCAACAAAGTCATGCAAATCACTTAAGCATCTCTGTCTCCTTTTTAAACCATGTCCAAACTATGATCTCAGGGTTGTCCGTTTGTATAAGAATTTCTGGACTAGACAGGAACCCAGATGTTTCAAGTGGATTTGCAAATGGCAAGTGCTGCCTGTTGGATCTGCCTGCAAATCTATTTGCAAATGCAAATCCTCTTTCCAAACAGATAAGTTTCCCCCCCCCCCTAACAAAAATCTTTGAGCAAAACAAAGTTCCCATGGAGTGTCTGGGTCCATGTGATGCCTCTGTGGACCCATAGGTACGTAAATTTTTATCTTCCTAGTGAAGCCTCCAAGAAGCTGCAACAAGGAGATGCTACCAAGTTTCAGAGGGCACTGAAGGCTTTCGCTCATCTTGGAGCAACCAATGCTGAGCACCTGTTTACTCTCTGTAAAGAGAAGTCACATGGAGCATTGCCCCTCGCCAGTCCTGTCTCTGTTTCATGGAGCAGTGCCCCTCACCATTCAAGTCTCTGTTACATGGAACATGTTTTCTAGCACAGGTCGTGTCCCTGTTACGTGGAACATGTGCCCCTCACCATCCAAGTCTCTGGAGTCTGATTTTGGGTGCCACTTTCCACTGGCTTCTGCTCCTTTTCTCATTGTTCTCACTTTTTCTTACCTCTGATAAAAACCGTAGACAATGTAATCACTCACCATTCAACCACTGCCCATGTTACTGATTAAACCTTACCTACATCTCCCATCCACGCACACTGGCTTCTTTCTCAATTTCCCACATACCTCTAACAAGAAATTGATTTATACTAAAGAAAAGCATAGCCAGCTTTATTTCTCTGTATCCTTTTCCTTCCCAGTGTACCCTTTACCACTGCTCTTAATCTAGCCTGGTCTCAGACCACAGTCTTCTGTCTGACATTAGCCAGACTCCTGACTTTCCATCCTTAAAACCCATTCCTTATCACTTTTGCTAATTTGACTTCCTTGAATTACAAATGTAACCAAGGTATTAGTCCACCCCAGTATTGTTCAGCCAATTGCATAATACTCAGAAGGTACTATAAAGCTCTGCCCCATGCTTTAACTACATCTGTTTCTCTGGCTTATTTTCTTACTGTGTTCTTCTAAAAACTAACAAGTGACTTTTGAATGCAATCTTTCCATATACATTATGAATTTCATGTCTTTTTGATAATGGTTAACATAAACTTGAAATGTTTTCTGTCCATCCTCCCGTCCCCTGTCTAGTCTAAGTTCAATTCTCCTGTCCTGAGTATACAAACAGGAAGAGGAAAAAAATCACACTCGTACACACACACACACACACACACACACACACGCACACACACAAAGCACAGCATTTTCTGTAATCTTGATCAATGTTGCTGTAGCCCCAGATTGTACTGAGACGCTTTTCTCTTTCCCTTTAGCACAGGAGCATATCTTTAAAACAGAGGTTCTCAGCCTGTGGGTCTCAACCCCCAAAAGGCCATTGGAAAACACAGATATTACATTACAATTCATAACAGTAGCAAAACTACAGCTATGAAACAGCATTGAAAATAACTTTGTAGATGGAATTCACCACACCATTAGGAACTGTACTAAAGGATCAAAGCATTAGGAAGGTCGAGAATCACTGCTTTAAATGCTCTACATGAAGCATTTTCTTCTTTGCCATAGTGTGAGCTCTATTGGAAAGAATCCTCTCGTTTTTTCTTCTTAATTTCCCCCAGGACTATTATTTTGCCACCAGATCAGGGGTTGTGGGAGCGAGGGATTCACAATACATGCTAATTAATGTAAACTAAGCATGTCCTACACAGGTGTACTCAATACATATACTTCAAAAGATGGTGACTTTGACAAAGAGAAAGAATTTGTGAATGGAGATCATGACCAGTTTAAGACAAGAGATTTTAAGCCAAAGGAACCATTTCCCTCAGGCCTCAGTGTGTATTAGAAGATTATTTGGTCAATAATCTGTGTGAGGGAAATTGATGAGTTGTGATGGTTAGAACTGTCACTAGCCAAGCACAACCAAAGCAAAAGGGAAATAAGAAACCAGCACCGTGTCTTAGGAAGAGTTTCTGGCACAGATTTATTTTTAAGTAAAGGAACCCAATGCTATTTAACATGAAGCCAAATAAAGTATGTATTCAACCAAAATAATACCCTGGCTGTAAAAGATCATTTTAAATGATACATTATAATAAAACCAGATTGCCTTTGAAAGGCCACCAAAAAAAATCCCCAAAGCACGTGTTTGGAGTTTGAAGGAAACAGATGCTTCTGCTCCATTGAGATGCAGATAGAAGTGTCATAGGGAGACCTATCCAGGGTCCCTGCAGGGGTCAGCTTTGAGATCAGCACCTTAGGTAGACAAGGCCAGGGCCCAGGGGAAAAGCATAGCAATTGTGGAAATACAACTTGAGCACTCTGTAATATGAAAAATAGTGCAGCAAGGCTAACTTAAGTGAAGACTTCCAAGCAATTTTGCATGCCGAGAACTATTTTTCTGTCTTGGCTGGCTGAATTGCAAGTGCTACCATCTTTGGGACCCTAAGCTCTAAGTAAAGATGTTCATATCTTTGTTGCTTTAATCTCATGTGTTTGACTAGACAGTGGAAGATTACTTAAAATAACCTAGTTCCAGTTTGCAAATGATTCACATATTGGAGACAACTCACATACATGCTATGTGACTTTTGTGCAGCTTGAAATGAAACATTCCTGTGGGAAATGCTCAATGTTAAAAGAATTCACACGTTTTGGATCTCATCTGACTTTTGGCAAATGTTTTCTTGTAAATTAAGGGCTATTTGTGGATTGATTTATTTACCTTTGAATGAGGATGTTACCATGTAACTTCAGAGATCTCTTGAAGGAGAAGTTTGACTTGAGTATTAGTCACAGCCATGTGAGACCATGTTTACCTGATATATTTAAATTGTTCCGATGATATAAGAAAAATTTTTAACTGAAATATGATTACAGAATTAATAATAATATAATCAAGCGGGAATGATTAATAATGAAATGTAATAATAATGTAATGTAATCATTATTACATTACAATGTAATATATATATACACCCTTGATTATATATCCTTGTTTATATATATATACATATATATACATGTATATATTATATATATATATATATATATATATATATATATATATATCTCCACCATTGTGCCAGATAGATCCTAGAAGAACTAGGGATAAGGGGACACTGGTTATAGAAAATATATATGTGGTAAGATGCAACAGAAATAAAAGCATTCCACAGAACAGAGAGTATTTTGGAGAATGTTCTGTTAGAACTGAGAGGAGCTAAACCAAAGCAGGGTGCTGCTCACCAACCACTTTCCCACAAAGGAAGACAGAGCATTCTTCATTCTATAGAACAAGGTCATGCGATGTGGTCAGGTCTGGCTTGACGAGAAAAGAACCCTAGAAATATTTTATTTTCTTGTAATCCCCTAGTAGAAACATTAAATCATTTTTTTCAAGTAGATGAAAAATCAGCATCACATAAAGCAATTGCTTTTCAAAAATATCTCTAATGCATTCTGACTTTATATAGAGAATCTAAAGACCAGGTGCTGTGAGCAACTTGCAAGAATCTCTGAATTCAAGGAGACCTTTAAGATAGGGGAAGGCTCTTGGCCTCTACCAGTGCTCATTAGACTTTGACCAAGCTCTCAAAACAGTTACTCTGTCCCTGTGACTGGCATGGAAGGGTATGGCAGGCTGTCTACTTTTAGGGTCATTATCTAGCTCAGACCTTGCCTTGGGTAAGGCAGGGGCTCCTTGTCTTCCTGACTGTGCTAGTGCCTCCTGCTTTGAGCTAAAAGCCCTGGAACTTTTAATTGGACCCAAATAATTCCTTGGGTGTGTGAGGTCACACATTGAAGGGAAATGTTGTTCTCTTTCCAGCTTTCAGGTGTCTCCTCAACTGGAGACAACGCTGGCCATTTAAAGTGCCAGGCATCTACTGGGTAAGAAATGACTCTAAGCTGACTAGAATCCTCTTTACCCAAGTGCTCAGATTCTACCTCTGAAGCATCTTCTCATACTCATTTCTAAGAGTCTTTGGATGAGTCAAACAACAAGATCTCCAGAAAAGGTCTGGTCCCAACATTAGGGAGTTCTGAGACCGTGATGCTTGTTAGTTGGGCAAACAGAGATGGGTGAGGTATCTCCCAGGTTGGTAAGACAGTGTACCACATCTAGAGAGACAGCCAGTGTCCTTCTCCCAGGCTCTTCTAGGACCAATCTGGCAGATTGGTGGAGGTAAAGAGTACCTGGTTTTCCCGGGAGAAGAAGAAATACAGAACTGTGAACTAGAAGAAAAGCACAAGCCTTCTGAAGTAAGCATACAGCAGTCTGCACGTGAGTGAAACACGGAGGGGTGGGAGTCTGTCCATGGCCTTCCCTCCAAGCATGTTGCAGCGGGTAGAGACAGTGCTAGACATTGAAGAGTGGGAATGGAAAGACAGCAGGACACAGAGCCATGTTGCTCTCCTGGGAAAGCATGTTCCTTGCCCAGAAGAGGGAGATATATCCAGGGGAGGGCTGAGGCTGTCCCACAATAAGACAGCTCCAGGACGTCCACTCGCTGCCAAAGTAGTTTACTGCCTCTTCACCATGGGCCTAGGCAAGTCATGCTGACTTGAAGACAGACCAAGAGGGCCTTGCTTGCCCACCACTGCCATCCCCATTATTTCTACAGAAAGGCAACCGATCAGAACCAAGCCCTGAAACAATGACAACATGATGTTTGGTTCTTACTAAGCTCCCATCTTGGGCCTGAGCTGGGACTCAGTGGAGCTAAAGGACAGTACTATATTATGAACAATTAAAACAAGTTTTATTATTTCTTATAACCTCATATTCCAATAATCAATATTCCAAAGATTTCATATGAAATTCAATTGTTAGGAGATTTATTCAACCTCAAAAAAATCTGGAAGTTCCTTCCTTCGAACTTGAAAAATGTCTTTGTAAATTGTTTAGTTTTAATTAATGTGTGTGTGTGTGTGTGTGTGTACATGAGTGTGCTCACACCAAGGCTCACATTTTGGACCAGAAAACAACTTGGGGAGTCTTCTCAGTCTACAACATGGGACCCTAGAATTGAATGAAGATTGGCAGAATTGGTAGCAAGGACCTTTATCTCCTAAAGTATCTCCCTGGCTCCTAAAATACCTTTTTTTTTTTTTTTGTAAAGATCCAAGACATTAAGCAGATACCATTTGTAATATGACCTATGTCATTAGAATCAGTTGCTTTAGATCAATAGATCTGGAGTATTTTTGAGTGTCATAGTTGGTCAGTTTGCTTTTGAGTCTTAAAAGCTGTACAACACAAGTAAAGATTCTATAAATTTTTAAGTAAAAAGAGAAGACATAGCCACTGAAACTGCTAGTGTTCTTTTCTAAGCTGCTATTTCTTCCCCCAATGATAGTCAATTACAATGGGGAGATACTAACTATTTTCACAGAAATGAGATAGTGACTAGCAGGCAGAGTAAGCCCAACTATGTTCCTGATAGGTGCAATGCTCAAAGCGCCCACACCCACCCTCCACCCCTGCAGAATTAACATGATAAATACCTTTCGTACCTGCAAATGATTCTTGACTCAACACTAACTCATTCTACAAACATGAGAAAGTAAACCAACATTTTGCAGGGGAAACATCATTGTCAAATATCTGTCTTAGTGCCCTCTGAAGATAGAGAAATACCAAGTTGCCAGAGGAAACAATATTGAGCAAGTAAGTATTTATAGAATGCACATTAGATCTTGCTAACCTGCAAACGGCATTATGTGTCAGATATTATTATTGCTGTTGTTGTTGTTTTATGGTTTTTTGTTTTTTTTTTTTAAAGATTGAGCTTATGTTTCCACATTCTCATGGTTAGTTTTGGAAACCTCAACAGGGTTAAGGAACATGACTTTATTATTTGGGATAAATGAATTTCCAAAAGATTCAGAGAGCAAAGGAAAACTAAGCATGCAGTTTAGTGAAGTGTAAACTAACTGCTGTGATGCAGCAAGTCAAAACAGGCTATTACAGGCACCTGATAGGGTTACACGTCAGTTTTAAATGCAACACCCAAAACAATGACTATGGTTCTCTATACAAAAAGAAATGGACAACTCACTCCCAATGCCCCCCTCCCCAGAGTACTTTGTGTTCAAAATCAAAAAGGTCACATACTAAGTGCTCCAGCGATGCCTTTACCTTAAGGATCAGGATTGGACGCATACTTGAGGTCTTAGGTGAAGTGAGTTTGACGGATTAGGTTCCCTTACTGGCTGTCAGTACACTACATAAAATACACTACACACATCGGGCTTGGTGAAACTAGCTGCTTTCTGCACAGGGAAATTCCTTGATAGAGTTAGCATGAAGACAAATGAACTGTTATCCCCTAAGAAAGGTGTCCCTTTAGGTTAGGCTTGAGGTTAGCAACACCAAACAGAAAGCACTCTTGACTCTGTACAGCTGACAGACTCATTACCTTTGTAAATACCAAGGCTCAGCTTTGAGTGCCTGGATTTCTCCCTGGCTTCAAGAAAGCACTCTAAACACACAAATTACTGAAATAATAAAGAAATTAAAATGAGAGAAACAAGGGTGATGTAAACAAATGCCCTTCATCGCCTGCCATCATATGGCGTTTAAATTTTCTCTTTTATTATTATTGCATTTAAATCCCTACTATTTATCTGAAACCACTTAAATAGACCATTGGATTCCATTATATTAGGAAGCCTATAAGAAACTGTTTTCTTTAATAGGTGGGAAAACAAGACCACACTTTAGATTAATTATAACATGGTAATGGCAGGATTAGAAACAGCACCTTCCAGTGTCAAAAATTAGTACTTCCCCAAGTCTTCTCATGCAGAATTAGTTATTTGAACACTGTTTTGCTTATGCAGCCATACATTTGGTGTTTTCCTTTAATCTTTGATTCTTTTATTTTATTTTCTGCCTTCTAATCGCCTTGTGAGCACACGCTGACAAAATATTTATGGCAAAGCCTTAAGCATCATTCTATACTGTTTAAGTGTCTTTCTCTTACATTATAAAATGATGCTTTTATGTATAATTATCTTGTTTCCATCCTCATTTAAATGACTACAAAACATTTCTTTATATACAGTATGTTAATATGCATATTTTAATGATCTTTTAAAAAATATAAAATGGTCTAATTATATCAATAAATTACTCATTACCATCATTACCTGTGATTCAATAAAGAACATGCCATCCTCTCCCAAGAGCCTCCTGTCTTCCTATAGGTATGTCCTTGTGATTTTTAGTCAATATTTGTACATCAATAGACACAATCACAAATCTGACATGGACATACAAGCTCTGCCTTCAACACTGCTGTCCTCATGTATTTCCAGTCACCATCCTTAAGCAGCCACTAGCCTTATTATGCACAAGTTGTTCTAACTTGCCTCTGTTGCCTGAACACAACCAGTGCATTGTGGTCAGGGTAGGGTTCCATAAGGCTTCAGCCACTTAACCAGATCAATCTGTAAATGTCCAGAGTCTAACCTTTTTGCCCCATGGACAACCATAGAGAAAGCTGAGACTCTGAATCCAGAGTTGTAGAACATTAAAGAGTTGCAGAGTTGTAGCATTAAATAAATAGGTATATGAGAGGTGTCCTTAGGGAAAGTGAATAAATGAGGGGAAATATACAAAGAAACAATGGAAATAGCCTCTGTAAGTCAAGGTTGACTCCATTGGCTCCGAGGCTTGTTGATTTGTGGTCTCTCTGCAAAAAATAATATTGATTACAAGCAGGTATTTCTTTCAGTGTTTTTGTGGTTCCTCACAAGGTAGTATACATTGTCTTACACTGAAGTAAAATCTTGTTTTGTTCCCCACTGTGATTTGTTTTATCCTCAAAATAAGATATGTAACACTTGATTCAGAAAATCCAAACTAGGAAGATAGGCATGACAATATGTGTTTAGTGAAATACAGCAAACACTGAAGCAAAATGTCATGGGCTCACCCTCTCTCCAGTAAGCAATAAGGGAATTAGAAAAAAATCCCATTACTTAAAGATGGAAACATGAGAAATCAAAATACATTGGGAATTAAATCAGTATTCATAAAGAATTTGTTTTAAATGGTCTGTTGGGAGAGCTATAAATCAAAGATGAACTTTTTGTTTAAAACAGTAGGGACACTGGAGAAGCATCCATGACACTCTTTATAGTGTCTATTCCAACCAACATACTCTCCAACAGTGTATACTGGCTGTGGTGAAGACACACACTGTGGAATTATTCTACCTCTTGATGAATGCCCATTTTCTGACTTGTTGATGATAATCACACAAACAGAGCAGCCCCTGTCTCTTTGTAGGTTTGATTTCTTTCCTAGCAGTAAATTTGAGCCCCTTCAATACCTGTTAGCCATCTGAAAATCTTCCCTGGAGAAATGTCTCCTCAATATTTACCTATTTTCTCAGTAGGTTATTTTGATACCATGTTGTATAACTTCTTTATATAATTTGGACATCATGTGTTTTTGGATATACAAGTACTTCCTTCTGGTCTATAGCTGTCTGCTTGATGCTGTACATGGTTGATAAACTCCTTACTGTGATGTAGTATCACTGTGTTTGGTTCAGTGTCTGTGCTTTCAGTGTCCTACCCCTAAACTATTACCACTTCTACAGATGTCATGACGGTTTACTCCACCTCTTCCTTCTAGCAGTTGCAAGTGTTAACCTATAACTGGTTTGCACTGACTTTTGTATATAGGAAGAAAAGGTTCCCATTTACTTCTCGTTTGTTTCTATATATAGATGTATAGTTATTCCAGTGTTGCTTGTCTTAGTCTACTGTACATTTTGGTTGCTTTTGTTAAAGACTAGTTGGACATACAGGTGTGTGTTATCTCTATGCACTCTAACTTTAATTGTAGATACATCAGCTTTATATCTATACTATGTATTTTTTTTTTAAATTGTGGTAGCATACTATAATCACATCATTTCTCTTTCACTTTCTTCCCTCCTAACATTCTAATGTACCCACCCCTCTGTGGTCACTTCCAAATTTGTGGCCTTTTTCCTCCACCCCCACCCAGTTAATTGTTGCTACATTGTATATAAGTAACCATTGTATATAAGTAACTATATGGAAATGTTTACACAATATGAAGATAGATCGCTGCTCTTTTGATATATTCTGTCAATGTGTACCTTTTAATTTATAAATTTAATCCACTTATATTTAATGTATTTTCTAGAAAAGCAATTATTCAAGCCAGTTTGTCATTAGTTTTCAGTATTCCCTATGGTTTTTCTCTGTCCTTTCTGTATTGTCCCCTTTTGGTATCTAATTCATTTATACAATTTATAGTTTATGTATTCTTTTTATTCTTATATATTTTAAATATTTCTTTAATGATTATATTGAATGTCACATTTAATATCTGAATCTTATAGCAACTCAGTTTCAACAATACATATTTTTTGGCATTTGAACTCTGTTTTTACAAGTATTGGTCTACCTTTATAGTTACTATTTCCATTGATAAACAAGTCTGTTTTTATACCAATAACACAAGGTTATTATTACTATTGCTCTGTAGTACAGCTTGAAATTAGGGTTGGTGATTTTCCCAGAAGTTCTTTTATTGTTGAGCATTGTTTTAGGTATCCTGGGGTTTTTATTATTCCTTACGAAGTTGAAAATTGCTTCTTTGATATTTCTGAAGAATTGAGTCAGAATTTTAATGGGGATTGCATTGAATCTGTAGATTGCTTTTGTTAAGATGACCATTTTTACTTTAATCCTACTGATCAATGACTATGGGTGATTTTTCCATCTTCTGATATCTTCCCCAATTTCTTTCTTGAGAGACTTGAAGTTCTTGTCATAAAGGTCTTTCACTTGCTTAGTTAGAGTTACATCATGATATTTTATTTTATTTGTGACTACTGTGAATGATGTTGTGGGACCAGTCTTTATATAGAGTTAATGTTTGCACATTTTCAGGAATAGTTGATGTTGGAAGATGACAAATTTAATCAGAAACCAAGTTTATAAGATTTTAATTGATCATTGGAATAAAAAAGACAAAGAATGACTAATAAAGAAAGCAGCCCCGACTTTCTCAGCCTGACTGAAAAGAAGACTGAACAAGGCAAATTTTTCAGATTTTCAAAATCATAACGACTGCAGTTGTAGTTTTTATGTATTTTTCAAAAAGGTCTCCATTAAAGCTTAAGTGAGGAATGTTAAAATAATTCTATATAGTAGTAAAATTGATAGAACAGTATAAAGAAAATTTTGATCAAACCGAAGACGAACATAATGTTGACAAGGTTTGGATAAAGCACTAATGATAGAGTCAACTTGGAGATGTTGGGAACATGTTCAAGAGGTTTCAGCCATTTCTAATATACTTATTGTTAAATCTAAAACACAATTACAAGTTTACTTATCAAAGGAACAGGACACTACTCCAGTAGGACACATTGTAAAGATCATCTCCTCCCCTAACACGTGCTGTCACCAATCCACCTGACTATAATCCATTTTCATAAAGAAAACATTTGATTCTGGTCATCAGACTACCTCAAAAATCTGCCAATGGTATCGCTACCCACCAATGTAATCTATTATATTGTTTCAACAGAAATGCTTTGCAGTGCTTCATGATGCCATCTGTCATTTCATCCCTTCACACCATCAAGCAAATATACTTCAGGATCCACAACCCTCATAAACTCTCTCATCATCGGAGTCTTATTGTTTTGTCTCTGAAACTATATTCATGCATTATTTCTTTCCATAATCCCCATTGTAGCATAGTTACTGTATTTTCTGATTTCTTAGAGTATAGAATCTTGTTTTCAGCTTCATACAGACAAATTTACATCTCAACTTCCCCACTTGAGAGTGGCAAAAGTCATGATGGGTTCTCTAAAAGCTAGCCTTCATTTGTAAAACAGCCCATGACAGCTAATATTGTCAGCTTGACAGGATATGGCATCACCTAGGAAACATGCCTCCAGGCACATTTATGAGAGATAGATCAGTTAACTTCTGGAAATATATATATAAAAGACTGCTGAATTAGATTTACTGAGTTGGGAAGACCCACTCATCAATTGTGCACTACCATTCTCTGGGGTGGGATCCTAGACCACACACAAGGGAAGATGAGAGTTGAGCACCAGCAGTCATTGCCATCATCATCACAACTGAGGAGGCTAGAAGACCAGACACCTTAAACTCCTCTTGCCTTGACTTCCCCACCATCATAAATCATATCTTTGAACTTTGATTCAGAATAAACTCTCCATTTCTAAATCTGCTTTTGTCAGGTTTTTTTTTTTCTTAAGGTACCAATAAGGTAGCTAAGTCTCAGACATTTAATTCAGAAACTAGCTGTATCAGGGAGTGTTGGCTATGTTTTGTTATTGTCATGAACACAATGACCAATGGAGAGAGATGAAAGTCTCTTTTGGTTTACAGTTCTAGAAGAAGAGAGAGTCTGTAATGACAGGGAAGTTACATCAGCAGCCATCCACGGCAGGAGACTAAGCATGCCTATCTTCAATTGCATGCACAAAACAGACACAGCAAACTGAACATGAGGCGAGGCTGTCAATGTCCATCCCCAGTGATTTACCTCCCCCAGAGAGGATCCATGTTCTAAAAGTTCTCTAAACACAGGCACCATCTGGAGACCAGGTACTTAAATACATGAGCCTACAGAGGGTATTTCTCTCTCAAACCGCCACACAGTTGTGAAACCATGCTAGATCAAGGCAATGACACGTTATTGTCTGTTTGCCGAATGCTAGTGCTTCTAAATGGGAATGCTTGTCTTTGGTAATCTACATCTAGGTTGACTAGGACAATCTGTTTGAAGAAGACACTTTAGCTTACAACGTACAAAATGGAAATGATGAGAGGCTATCATTGCTATTTATTGGCAACAATTATAAGAAAGAATTTAACTTGGTACTTGGAGGCAGCTATCAAGAACAGGCTTTGCATATAAAACAGAGTGATTGATGAGGGCTATAAATACAAGTTTTAATATTTGCTCAGTTACTCGAGTCATCGGTATTTCCACTTCCCTTTTCTCAAGGGCCCTCAGTAATATCATTTTTTTTAAAAAAAAAAAACTTTAATTTATCCTTTGGTAATTACACACATGAAAACAATGTGTTCATACCGTATTCACTCCACAGTTTCCCTCAATCAACTCCTCCTGAACTTTTTATCCTCTCTCCCTCTCTCTCTCTCTCTCTCTCTCTCTCTCTCTCTCTCTCTCTCTCCAGCTAAGGTCTCTCATTCACAGGTGAAGACTTGAACAACCGACCATGGGCCATCCAGTTGGATATAACTTACTTTCCCAACCCTCATAGCACCTACCAAGAGCTAGTGTGGGTGTGGGGTTTCATGAGACTCTTCCCACTTCATACTATAGTCTGGACCCTGAACTGGCTTGATGCAGGTCGTGTACAGGCCACCAGAGCTATACACTCATGAATGGAATGAACCTCATATCTGGAAGGTATCTTTTAAAATGTCTTTTTGCATTTCTGTGTCAGCCTTTTTTAACTTCAGAGACTTTATCTTCGACTCTCTATGAGGTAACCTCTTACACTTTCATACACAAGATAATTTACTGTGCTAAATTTCATATGTACCAAATATTCAACATACAATTATGTTATGGTGTAAGGTAAACTTTGTCTACAATCAGCTTTATAGTAAAGACACATGTAAAATCTCAGCTTCTTGGCATATCTTGTAATTCAGAATTCTGTGCAATGATGATATTAACATTTTTTTGTTTTTATTTAGTGGAACTCGGATGGTTAACTTATACATTGTTAAAACATTAAGGATAACCTCCATGGAGGCTTCTGGATAATTCTGAAGACCAATTTTCATAATAGTTTAGTATTTGTAATGTTATAGATCTATTTATTTTCTATTTCCCCCCATAGATCATGACTCAATGAAACTAGACAGTTATGTTTATCTTTTTCCAGCATTTACACATTGAGATACATATTAAAAATTATCATCAATTTAATAAATCGGTGGAAACGTGAATATTTAGGGATACTTTTCACACTAGATTGTATGAGAAGATGTAAATTTTAGGAAAAGTAAATATATATATCCAGGTGACAATTTGTCTAGCCTGACCTTGGTATAAGTTTCATTGTTTGTTTATTTAATTATCCAGAAAAACAAATCAATTTAAACTAATAAGGCACTCGAGTTACTCTCCTTAGCTTATCAAAAATAAAATAAAATTGAAATAGTATCATGAATTTCTAGTTAAGTGCTTGGAATATTTGAATGTGGCCTAACAGGGTAAATATCCAGAGGAAAGAGGGGCTGAAGAAGCTGGGTAGAAAATTAGTACTTTGTTTAGCGCCACCCGCTGGAGTAGAGTCATCCTTATCTTCATCAGAATTGGCCTTCTATGGGGGTTTTCCCACAGTTATAAATGAGAAAATGTCCCTCAAAATATACCTCTGAGTTGTACCCTTTTGCTCTTGTTCAGGCACTAGCAAAAGCCTTTAAAGGCGTAAGAGAGAGAATACTCTTCACAAACCTCTCCGTGCCTGCAGTCTCTCCTCATTAGAATTAGAAAACTCTGAGGTTTTGATTGATTGATTTATACCTTGCAGGAGATGCGGATGTAGAGATAAGAATGGGTGTGGACTAGTACAGGGAGGAGGTGGTGCTGACACCTGACCCACTGGCGGAAGGATCAGTACTAGTTTCCCCTTCCTGGGATCTGTATCTTCAGAAAGTTTCAAACTTCGTTTCCTAGAATTCAACATCAGCTGCCTTTCTTTTAAAGTCGGACGATGGGAACCCTTGATAGTACAGTAGTGAGTGATAAAAGGAGCCGGGGTTTTCTCATCCAGTTGTCTGAAATGTCATCTTCACTAATGATTGTATCTCTTCCTCCACAGATGAGGCAGGGACCACACAGGGCCCCCGCTGAGCCTTCAGCAAGGAACCACAGGCCCTCATCCCGCAGCCTCTCGAACACTCTGGCAATCTTCCTGCAGTTTCTCATCTGGAGATAGTTCGTTCTCCCGTCCAGCTTCTCAGCTCTTCTATCACTCGGCACGAAGACACTGTGTCTCCTGTGCTGGAGTAATTGCTGTAGTTTCTATTTCCCCGGAGAGACGTCTCCTGAATGGGAGAGCTATTGATAAGATATTCTGATATCCAGCAGCTACTCGCAGTGTCCAAGAGGAGAGCGTTATTATCTGGACTAAGTGTTGAGGCATATGTTAAGGAGATTATTACAGAAATACATGGGATAACTGTAAAAATGAAAGTATTACAATTAAGAAAATTACTGAATTCAATAACATCTATTTGATACAAAGCTTTTTTTAATTTATAGTAATACTAAATTTGGTGAAAGCGTTAAAGTTTTCTTTAATTTGGGGTCAAATAACATAGTCCAATAAATTGACTAATTTTTGAAAATTCGCTGTGCATGGATTGATTTTATGTAAATAAAACATTATATGAAACACCGGAGTGCATTATTGTTATAATATAGTATTTCACAAAAGGATTACATGTTCTTGTTTTTAAAATATGTGAATAAGGAGCATGTATATATTTTGTATTACTCTAGATCAAGAAGAGAATAGCAGTGACGTGTTGTTCTTGACACAGGTCATGCCTCAACCTGAAAAGCAGTTTTCCTGTCTGTGCTGCCGAATTTTGAGATCAGATGCATTTTCTTGCCTCTGTATCTTTCTTCTCAAATTTTACTCAGTTCTTTTCAGGAAGTCTGATACACATATGTGTGGAGCATTACTAGTTGGCTTATTTTATAACTGAAGCAGTACGCTAAAATATACTTACTTCCACATCAAGTCCAGAAACTTGCCGATCAAGTCCATCCATCCATCTATCCATCCATCCATCCATCCATCCATCCATCCATCCATCTATCCATCGATCCATCCAGAAGCAGGTGTAATAGAGAAATGGCATAGCTAAACCCAGAGGGGAGGACAGAGCTGCAGCAATCTGAGAAGATTTTCAGCAGTCCTTCCTTACACTAGGAGAAAATGAGGAGAGAAGTCAAACCAAACAGCAGGACACACAGCCCTCAAACTGATTTTCTTTAGTAAATCTGTTTCCCATTGTACATAGTTAGCAATCACCACAGAAAGTTTTTCATTTTTCTCCAAATACAGTGTTTATCTATCTTTCTATTATTTTATTAAATAACTTAAATATATTTACTCTATTGGTATTTATACATGTAACAAACTCTGAAGATAAAATTATTTACAAGCATTTTTATAAAAGATATAAAAGTGTGTTCACAAAATATAAAGGGTGCGTGTAAAGAGAATACCCCATTTCCAACCTTCTTGTCTTATAAAATAGTCAGAAACTGGATCAATGCTGATGAAATATTTTTTTCTTTAGGGGAAAAAGAGAAAGGGGGCTGTAAAGTTTCTTACCACTAGAATAAAATTTACTTTAGTAAAAATCAAAACAATGAAAACTTGGAAATGGAAATCGGCGAGGTCAATGTAAGAAATTAATGTCATTGTGACAGGTGTGTGTGGGCAGTGAGCTGGCTTATCAGCTCAGTTCCCCTTCCTCTAACCCTGGCTACCTGGGCTCAATCTTGGGAAATCACATGGTAGAAGGAAAGAACTAAAACCCATCCCCTGCACACAAAGTAAATAGACAGATGTATTGGGTTTGGGTTTCAGTTTTATGAGGAAAGAGCAGTTTTTAGGGAAATTAAAAACATTCATTCCATAGAGGACTGATGTGTTTTGTCACCTCTCAGAAAATTTAATCTGTAATATGGAGGCTAGGTTCTATTTAAACAAATACAGTGGAATGGTGAAATTATGATCTAGGCTTACAGATGTGTGATATAGTTCTGTGAAGAGAAATAGTTTATAAGTCTCCTAGGCTTTCCTCTTCATAAAGGCTTTGTCTCAGCCTCGCCTTAACAATATTGATTTTTCTAATTACTAAGTTATTACTTGGGACTTCCAATTCAGTGTGCTTGATTGGACACCGTTTCTTAGAGTTCACCACTTTCCAAAGATGTGTAGTAATAAAAATCATAAAGTGTTCAAGGAGGTACCTAGAGAAAAGAACACACGCAGTTGAGCGAAGTCAACCAATTTTGAAGAAGCAGAAAAAAAAACAGAACGCTAACTAAGGAGGCCAGAGGAAGCTTCCGCAGAAGAAATACGGAGGGAGGCAGCAGGGATACCCTGAAGAAAAGTAGATGTTAGCAGTTCAGTCATAGGCAACAGTAAAGAGGGGGACCAGAGCATTGCCCGAGAAAGAACGTCAGAAGCAGCTGGGGTCTTAATATGTGCATCAAAGACATTTGTCAAACTCACACCTGTCATCCACTAATCAGAGCCATTCTCTGAAGACATGGAATCCAAAGGACAAAAGCCGCACAGGAAAATGAGGTCAAGAGTGGTTTAATAGCAAATGCAGCTCATGGTGGGCAAACAGGTATTTCTGGACCTCCAAACAGCCGGATGCATGAGGTAGAGGAAAATTGGGAATAAGGAGGCAGGTGATGGTCGGGCAGAGGTTAACACAAGGGCCTCTGTTCATGCACATCTGCTTACATGAACATACTGCTTACATGCATCTTACATCGCATAGGGAAGACTTTCCTCCATCCGCTGTGAGTTTGATATTGCAGCAGATGGTCATACAAGAAAAAGGGGAAGACGCACAAATCTAGAAACTAACCTCATTCTATATACACCCACAGACATGTTGAAATGTAAACAGCCGATCCTCACTGGGGCTGATTTCGTTTTCAGAGACACAACTGTAAATTGCATCAAAATGATGTTTGCTTAACCCAGGGTTTATCCAAGATTTCTAGCAATTTATAGTCATATCACACTAGCAACCTCTCATTTGTCTTTTGGCTATTGTAACTAAAGGGAATGACTGTATTGCTTTGGGAAGAAGATGTCCCCATGTGTGTGTATTTTCACCACGGTTTACCATACAGAGGCATGAGGTAGCCTGTTCTTCAGTGGAATGTGAGTAGCCATACCTGGTGTGAACACACACACACACACACACACACACACAGCTCAAGACAGAGAGACAGAGACAGAGAGACAGAGACAGAGAAAGAAAAGAAAAATCATTCACATTTAAAAAAAGGACGAGAAGCTATTATTTCCCATAATAGACATTGGTTATAGTAGGCTATATGATGTAAAGCAGAGAAAAAATAAACATTACTGAAGCATGTCACATACCCATTATTTCTCTGAAAAGTGATCAAATAGAATAATAGAGCTAGACAATAAAGCCCTGGGGATGACCAGCAGAGTGAGGTGGTTATGCAAAAGAGAGCATATAGATCTAAGAATATAAGGTAGCAGGTACACGGGTTCCATAAGCCTGAGAATCTGATGGGTCACACCAGGACAGTAGTCCATAGCACACTGTAACTGAGGTTTTGTTAAATAAGGAGATCATGGCCCTTCTCGGCAGGAGAGGATAATGGGCAGCCGTGATTGACAGATGTGGGAATTTGTTTCACTGTACCAACCCCTTTACTACATGGACATTATCTCATAACACTGTGTCATATGCCTCAAATAGACACAATGGATTTCAAGGAAAGAGCCCTGCTACTTGACACATGTCAGTGTTGCTCAACAGCACGTGTCTATCCAACCTGCATTTACAGCTGCCAACTCCACAGATACCCAGCACGTGCGTGCAAGCTTCTGACACACCACATAACCACAAAGTGCATGTGCCGGATGATTGACGCTATAAACCAATATTTTTTATTACAAGGAGCTCTCTACTTCTTTTCTGTTTACACTTCAGTTCTGTAAAGACATTATTATTGGTAAATTGTATGTGTTGAAAGGTTAGGTTACACCGAAAGATGGTACAGTAAAGGCAGAATTTATAACGACTCTGCTTTTTCACAGACAAGCTTCACTTCATGAGGTTGAGGGTCCCCTACCTAAGATAAATTCACTCATTGAAAATTCTTCCCCCAAACGCAGAGCCCAGCCAGTCTTTTGTCCTTAAATGGAGGCTGTCAGACAGCTGTTATCAGGTATCAGGAGAGCTTCTAAACACAGAAACGTAGGGAAAGAGGAAACAAAACAAAAAATAGTAAAGTGAAAAATAAAATCTAGAGGAGAAAATGATAACAACACAGGAAAAACAAGGTGGTGTGTGTGTGCATGTGTGTGTGTGTGTGTGTGTGTACGCACACATGTGTATGTGTACATATAACAGCAATCTCTAGGCTATATAGATCAGAGAACATATGTGATGGTTGCCCTTTGCATATTTGTTCAAGGTCAAAACCAATTTCCTTATACTATAGAGCCTTTACTTCCCTATTCTCATGAGTGTAAACTAGAGTTCTTCAGAGGCAACACAAGGTAGCCACACAATAAATTAGGATCAAAAATATCTTTGCAAATGCAGCTGTCTTCGGTTAAGCTGGTCACTAAAATAGTGTTTTTACTATCCTATGACAGGTTTAGTGTTATTTGTAAGTTAATAAATGTTTTAATATAATTATGTGTCACTTAACAAGGAATATATGTTCTGAAAATTGCTTCATTTGCCAATTTTACTGGTGTGAAAATTTCACGGAGTGTACTCCCTCAGATTGAGTTGGTTCTGGTGTGTCTAGCCCATGCAATCTTAAGGGACTGTTGTGTACACAGTCACTCATGGAGTGAAATGTCATTAAGTGGCATATGGCTGCTACTCAGCTCTTGTTTCTAATACAATACCCACAAATATAATCTACACAAATAGAAGCACTTTGAAATCTTCAGTAGATTTTAATGTGTGGGTTTTTGGTGTCCAAGATATTTGAGAATCAGTGAAGTGCAACTTGTAAACAATGTATCATCCTGTGTGTGTATGTATGTATCATGCAGAAATGTGAAACACACAGACATAGGTGTGTGCATGTGCACACATACACAAACACACACACACATACACGAACACACACACACTCACTCACATTTGTACTTCCTATCCTAAGGACAATGACAAAGACCATGAAATAAACAGAAAGTATCATGATAAAGAAACAGAAGAGATTATTTGTATAGCCTTAGTGTTTTGAAGATAGAATAACTATTTAAAATAATCTAGAAATTTAAAATGTAATCGATGGGCTAGAGAGCTGGGTGAGTGGTTACGGTCACTTGCCACTCCTTTAGAGGATCTGGCTTCCACGTACACTGCCATCTATAACTTTAGTTGCAGGTATCTGATTTCCCCCATCCAGCTTCTATGGACCCCTTGCATGCAAGTGGTGTATGCAAACACACACAGGAGTGCACATACAAATAAATGAGTAAAAAAATAAATAAATAAATTTTTAAAAAGTATCATTCAATAAACTTCTCAAAATGAATTGCAGAAGACAAAGTAGTAAACAGAATGTGCAAAGAGAAAAACAAGAAAATTAGATAATAGGTCCAGAGGTTTCCATATCCAGTAATGAGAATTTCAGAAAAAAAAATATTAAGAGCATTAATTCAGAGGGACAATACACAAAAATCACAGAACTACAGGACAAAAATGGCCAGAATAAAGAGGTAAGTGGAGCAAATTGAATAGCAGAAAAAAATTATGCTAGGTGCCACGCAGTTCACAGCATTGAAGACCAAAATAACTAGAACCACTCTTCCGAAAGCTGAAATTTATTATTGGATACAAAAATAAAAATACTTATAAGTAGAAAATTGTAAAAATGATGCACTCTGTCTTTTAAAAGGTTTATCTGTTTTCAGTTGTGTACGAATCATGTCTCTGTAGGCACATGTGGGTCTGAAGGCAGTGCCTGGGGAGGACAGAAGAGATCAGATGATTCCTGGAACCGGGGTAAGGACAGTCCTGAGCTGCCTAACGCAGGTGCTGGGAACCCAAGGCAGGCTTTGTGGGGGAGCAACTTACACTCTTGCCACTGAGCCATCTCTCCGGCTCTAGTGTAATACTTCCTGTGTGTGAAGAGTATTTCAGGCTGAAAATTTTCTATTCAAACTCAGTCAAAGCTTTAGACAAAATAACCCCAAGACAAGCACAGTCATCAAATTTGTATTTTCCATGAATGTTTCTAACTAAAACTCTGAAGGAACAGATACTAACCTTAGAAATGTGATAATTGTAAATACAGAAAGCAGGGAGATACCCCAGAACATCACACAGTATCTCCAGGTCTGCAGCCTGAGGAACACCCTAGCCATGGAGTCGGGATTCACAGCAAAGCATTTCCAGGAGAAAGCAGTGGGCCTGCAGGCTTTCTCTCCCTCAGTCCATGATTGCAATAAGAGGATAATTGCTTGGTGTGGAGAATATTGGCACATAGGGAGTGAAATTGGATTTGAATATAAAGGAATTATCCCATGAAGAAAAAGGAAAACTTGAAAGAAAAACTCACCATAACACATCATTCTCAACTTACCTGGGCAATAATTTATCTGAAAGGTATCGATCCCTTTCCAGTCAGCTGAAGTTGAAATCTTGTAAACTTACATAGCAATGAAGAAAAGAAAAAAGCTAAAGGACAAAGTGGGTAGATGACAGCGAGAACAGTCACTCTGAATGCCTAGAGACTCAGATTCAAACACACACACCAATTTATGTGTAGGATTTCAGGATATTTTTAAGTAGCAGTAGAAAGGTATAATTTCATATTTATGAAATTAAAATGAAATTTCACATACTCTTTTATAATATAATGATGATACTTCATACTTTAATCAGACAATCTGAAGCACTTTATAAACATTAGCAAATTAAGTCCCACAATACCCCATGTGGTAGTTAATAATAGTCATTCATTACATACTCAGTAGTTAAAATGAGACATCAAGAGATTAAATGATTTGCTTCAAGATCATGCATTCCCTGAGTTTCAGGGAACAGTCGCCTGCAATTGCCCATGTATTTTGTTCTAGCTGTCAATATTCTCTCAGCGTTTGTTCCACTTCAGATAATGGGCCGAGCTCTCTATTTGGTGTCATTATCTGGAACACAGGATCTCTTGGCCGTCTTACAAATGTATAAAATTTCCACATTTCCCTTTGGGTATGGTGAAGCATAAACCCACTGCTTGCCAAATTCCTTTTTATTTCCAAGTGTATTTCTTGATGTGAGTTTTTTTCCCAATGTAAGCATATTTTCAGAATAGCACCTATATTTAACAATTTATGCTTTGAAAAAAAATCTATTCACCCTTAATTAATCAAATATTTATTAGGTGATTTCTGTAGCACTGCAGATTTAACTCTTACCATCACGAATCTTTGTGTCTAACTATGAATGAAAGGATGTCTTCAAAAGTGATTACAGAAAAGGCAACTGGGGGTTACAAAGGCAAAGCATGACACCAATCATGTATATACACCTGGAATCAAAGTTGCTTCTGAATATTATTTCTGTGGGACTGTTAAGATGGAAGATAATGCCCACATGCAGATTGCTGAGGCCCTGTGAGATAAACTGTGGATAGTCGGTGATGACAGACAAATATTCAGTTTGATATCAAAGTACGCAGAGGAGCAGAGAGGCAGAGCAGAATGAATCCATAGTTTGTTCTGGAAGGCTCAGGAACAAGAGTATTCATCTGTCTGTGCACTTCAGAGGGGTTGTGGTGACGCTTCAAGACAAAGGGAGAGCCTCAGAAAATTCACACTGTACTTCCAATACTAAACAACTTAGAGAGAGAGAGAGAGAGAGAGAGAGAGAGAGAGAGAGAGAGAGAGAACAAAAGACATGCCCACCAGCTGCATGGCACACTGCTGGGAAAATCCTCTCTTCTCAATCAAATAGAGAAGTAGCAAGAAGCCATATTAAAAAGGAACCAAGAAGTCTGCAGCTATGTGGCTCTGGTGACAAAGGCACCTTTTCTCATGGTTCAATCTGCACATCCAAATTGAGCATCACCAGACTATCGTCTGATATTTGACTCTCGACAAATTGAAAGAACTTTTAGCTTAATACAACTCAGTGTTCCACTAGGTAGCAACCTGCTTTATGCCATGGAATGAAGCTCAGAGGGACAAGATTTCACACGTGCCCAGCTCTGTGAGGAAACAGTGAGTTCCTGAAAGAGACCAAGCAGAGGGGGGGATATGACTGTGCCATTGCTCATCCTCATCGCCAGAAACTACGAATAAACATCCCCTTGCCTAGGTGAGAGATAGCATAGCACATAGCACATGTGCTCTGCTCCTACCTAGTTCATCAGCCAAATTGCTGGTCCATGTTGCTGCATGTGGAGACAAGAGCAGGATGTCAGGAATAGTCTTTCATCACTGTCTACAATGTCTCATCTCATAAAGTCTTTCACTGAACCAGAAGTTTGTCATGTCAGCTAGGCTGGCAGCCATGAGCTCTTGGGCTCCACCACAATACTCTGGTTACAGACATGGACAGCTGTACACACCTCACCTTTACGTAGATACCAGAGATTCAAACTCAGGTCTTTATGGTTGCAGAAAATTTTCTTTTTAGCCCATCTCTCACTTTTATATTCCTCTCAGTTAATATCAAATTTCAAATTTAGAGAACCTGCCTTGTCTTGGATTTCCCAATGAACACAGTTTGACCTGGAGTTAAGTTAGGTGTGTACATGCTTCAGACTCCTAAATACTGGAATTATTTTAATTTCTTTATATTTCTTTAGCTGTTTTCCTTTTTGTTTTTCTTTTAATCTTCTTTTATCCTCCCTTCATTTATTGTTTATTTTCTATTTTTCTTCATTTCTCTATGACAGCTAACTTCACTGTGGACTTTAAGAATCACTTTCCTTGAAAAACACAGACTGAAGTGATTCATGACATTAAGTCAGCACTACAGAAGACACATTAAGATATCAGACCAAAGATAAAGGTAAACATATCAAGGAAGGATAAGAGAGAATAAACTTTAATAAAACTGTGAGGATTACTAAATGACCACACGTAAAAAGACAGAAAAATACCATAATTAATCCATAGAGTTAAAACTTTTGTACGTTAGCAGTCTTGATTTTTATACCCTGAATGGGTATACAGTGGTGATTTCAGAAGACAGGGTTATTCAATGAAAATAATTACACACACACACACACACACACACACACACACACACACACACACACACATATATATATATATATATATATATATATATATATATATATATATGTATATATATATGGCTCAGTTTTCATCAAGGAGAGCTCAAGGGAATCCCAAACAATACATGTCATTATAATTGTTCTTAGAATTCCATGGTAATTAGATAGTAAGATTCTATTGTGACGATACCTCCCACAGTAGCTGTAGAACATTAAGCAATAAATCTTCTTTTCACTAAGAAATTCTCTAATTGCTGGCTAGTATTTGTAATGCTGAAAGGTGCTATTATGGCTTCCTGGAGAAGAATAACATCAATGATCTCAATCCAGTGCTGGGATCCTTGTGCTATAGTATTACCATGCTAAGCAAAGTATGCTCAGTAATGCGATAGTGACATGATAGTTAAGTGTGTGACCACTTTTTAGTTGGATTTGAGGCTTCACAAGAGTATTTTATGCCTGACTTGTAAATAAACCTAGTCAAAAGCCCATGACTGATGAAATCCTAGGCACTATAAAAGAAACAACTGACATTTCCCTAAATAATCTTGTCAGACTACTTTCTTAATATGCATGTTTATACTAATAGATTCGGACTGCTCTTAATGTTGATCAGAGAAGCTTCCTTTGGTTTGGACAGTAGTTCATGCAGAGACTCATAACTGGTCAAAACACTAAGAATAAGACTGAATGGCCAGTCCTAGATGAGTCATCTATGCAAACCTCATTATCTTGACCCAAGGCTTGAAAAACATGGAAGGCTGGCAGAGAAACATCAGAGTTAAATGACATTAGGTCAAATAGACCTAATATCCCACCTAAAGTTGAAAAATACACATTCTTCCCAAAAACCCATAAAATCTCCTGAAACATAGACAACATTTGAAAGAGAAAAGATATTTTAATATGAACCATAAAATAAAAGATAGTTTTTATTATTATTTTATAATTGTGTGTGTGTGTATGTATGTGTGTGTATGTGTGTGTGTGTATTGTGTGTGTGTGTATGTGTGTGTGTGTGTGTGGTATTTTTATCACATTCAAGCTCCACCCTCATTAAGCTCCCTCATCTCCCTCCTAACCACACTGCTTCCTTTCTTCTTCCAAACAGTCTTCTTTCCCTCTTCATGTCCTTCATACATGCGTTGGAGAGAGATGTGCTGAGGTTAATTCAGGTTTCTCTCATGAGCAGGAGGGAGTATTATTTACTAGAGCATGAGTAACTAAGGAATGATCACATTACTGAAGAAAAGGCCTCCCATTCCCAAACAATTGTCAAGCTCTCATCAAGGCAGGGTGGGGACTCAGTAGCTTCTCCATGTTCCATAATGAAATGTCAGCCGCCTCTTTTAGTATAGGTCTTGTCTAGGTATCCACAGCCACTATAAGCAAAACAATGATAGTAAGCTCTCTTCTAGGGCTCAGAACCTCCTCAACCACAGGCTCTGGATGGAACTTACAGTATTAAGTATGACGTTCCGTCTTGAAAAGTAGACCTCACACTCAACAAGAAGGTAGTTGATTACCCTCATAACAGTCGTGACCCCACTGCACCAGTGGGCACAACTTGTCTGGCAGGTTAGCATTTTGTTTGAGATCTTCCAATTGAGATTCAGCTTTACTTCTCTATGGCTTACAACCAAAGTGCATGGTTGCTTCAGTAGCAGAGTCTTCCTCTGCAGCTCTGAGAGGCAACCAATAGCAATGGCAACACCCTATGTTGTTTGAGGAAACTCTGGAGCATCCCTGGTAAACAATTTCTAGGGAAAATATCCCACATTTCAGACTAGCATATTTATTTAGTTACCATTGGCTTCTGGGAAGAACCTTAACCCCATGCTAGGTACCCCAGTCCAAATACATTTTATAATTGTAGTTTGAGTTAGTTTCGAAATGGTAGTTTTTCATTTCTTCATCCAGTGTTGCTATTGGCTAACTACTTGCCAAAAATTCCTTCTCTTCTACAAACTCTTAAAATTTTCTACCATGAGTAATTTTCCTTTAAAAGTAGAACTCAACAGCAAACTAAACCACAGGACTTACTAAAGACTCTGGGAAGCAACAACTGAATGATGAATCCTATTAATGAAATCATGAGGGAAATTAAGCATTTTCTAGAACTGAAGGAAGAAGAAACCACAGTAAGCCTGAGACTATGTGAAACAATAAAAGTTGTTTTAAGAGGGGCAATTGCAACTGTAAATGCCTACGTTTAAAAAGAAACAGAAAAATCTTAAACAAAAGTAAAAACTTAATGATACACCTCACAGTCTTAGGCAAACAAGAATGGAAATTTAAAATCAGTTGATGGAAAGAAACAAAATTTGAGGCTGAATTGATCGAAATGGAAAAGAAAAGAATGAAACAAGATATGAGGAAATGAAGAGTTGGTTTTTGAAAAAATATGTGAGACTGGAAAACCTATCACCAAAATAACCCAAAGAGAAAGAAGAGCCGGAGTAATAAAATTAGGAGTGTCTAAGGAACATTTGGGCCTATATTCAGTATATTGCAGTGAATTGTAAAGTATACAAGAAATGGGTAAGTATAAACACAGAGCATGGGACCTCCAAAAATTAAATCAAGACAGTAAAAAGTTTAAGTAGATCTGTAACAAACAAGGAGATTGAACAGTAATAAAAATTCTCTTGCAATTGGAGAAATGGATCAGTGTGTAAGAGCACTGATCATTCTTCCAGAGGTCCTGAGTTCAATTCCCAGCAACCACATAGTGGCTCACAAGCATCTGTAATGAGATCCAATGCCTTCTTTAGGTTCATATGAAGACAGCAACAGTGTATTAATATACATAAAATAAATAAAATCTTTTTAAAAAACATATTATCTTACCTAAAAACTCTAGGCCCAGATACATTTACTGTTGAATTTTTCCAGATTTTCAAAGAAGAACCATTACCAATGTTCTTGAACCCATTTCGTTAAATGGAAAGAGAAAAAAAATTCTATAAAAATGCCAACAAAATTCATTATTAACAACAAGAAGACAGTAGTGGGCCAGCCTCCTGCCAAATGTGGATGGATGATTTCTCAATTACAGACTTAAAAACTGATAAAAATGACCATGTCCTGTGCTAACCCAACAGACTCCTTTACAGTGTAAGAGGGAGTGCAGTGAGCTTAGGATTAAACAACAGAAATCATAAAATCTCAGAATAGGAATTTGTAAAATTTAAAATAAATCAGCCAAATAAGCAAAAACCAAACAAATAAAAATACAACGAAAATGACCATCCATAGGGAAAAAGTCCGATAATAAATATGAATACAATTACAAAATCCAAGCAAGAAAACTTGGAACAGTGAAGACAAAGCCTGTTTTAAGGGATAATCATTTGTGTTTATATCCTTATCTCTTAAACTAAGCCATGCAATACCTAATAGAAAAAAAATTATCTATAAATTCAAAGTACAAAAGAGTATACCATGTCATAAAGTCAAGAGAGGAAATCACATTTTTGTAAAAAAAAAAAAAAAAGAAAGAAAGAAAGAAAGAAAGAAAGAAAGAAAGAAAGAAAGAAAGAATTAATTAATTCTATCTCCCTGACACAAAGGTCTAGGACACCTCAATAGCATTCCAGACAATAGTGGCACAACAGAAACTACTGATGGTATAAGCCTCACTTGGATCATTCATTCTTGGAAATACCTTAATTTCTTACCTTCTCATAAAACTTAAAACAAAGAGTGCCACAGTTGAGTTGCCCACACGGGGAACTTGTTTCTTGTCTTTTACTTGTGTCAAAGCAATAGACAGAGCAACGTAGAGCTTCTATAGGTCTCCTTCCTCCTCCCTCCACTTTTTATCTGCCTCCCCTCTACTACTGTGCAGCTTCTAATAATTTATAACATGGAGGCTGAGAAAGAAGTATCAAACCCAACCAGCATGAGTGAGGAGATATCAGGGCGAGAGGTCAGCAGTGTTTTCTGAAAAGGGCCATTTTATAAATTATTTAGTTGAGTGTTGTCGACTCAAGTCTGACTTAGTTGCAAAGGCGTTTGAGAAAATATGTAGATAATTTGGGGTGACTCTATTATGTTAAAATTTTAATGACCACAAAGCAGGTAGCAGGGTAGATTTGGTCTATAGGCGCTAGTTCATTGACAACTTCATTTAGTCTTTTCAGAGAAACCAGAAAGTACCCTGAATTTGATAAAGCCAAAATATCTCCTGTCTGAAAGCTTTTTTTTCTCAAATAAAGACAAAAACATTAAATTTGTGGGTGATATTTGAATTGCTAATATTCACAGCAAGATATGCAACTAATGATGATTTTCTAGAAAGAAGATGTCCATGTTCCACAGAAGAATAACCCTTAGAGAAACATTCTTGCAATGTTGCAGGAGAAAAGCCCATTAATGGTGACACGCTATCAGGGTATCAGAGGCTTAAGACTTAACGTCTGCTTTGTGCACATTTTGACCCAAACTCAGGAAGCTATTAAGTGATGTTTGACTGAACAGAAGCTCTGATCAAAATGGCACCTGAGGGCTGACTCTAATTGCATCTCACTCCTGTGACTCTAATTGCTTCATTCACTTCTCCCAAACCTTAAACCCCACTAAGATCCTCTGTCCCTTTCTGCTGACTATTCACCATTCCTGTGCACTGCTGTGTCTCAGGCTTTCTCATCATCTGTTCTGTTGACCAGCTTAACCCAGCATGGTAGCCAGTCTTTCTCACATAGCTTCCTGGCCTTCGACTCATGGGACTGGCTGAAGTGCAGCCTGAGTTTAATCTGCTCCTTAATCAATTCTGTATCTTCATCCAAACTTTACCAGATCAACATCATATCACAGGGGTGACTGCAAACCTCTGACTGATTCTCCATCCTGCTGAGCGTTCGTTCTATATTGTGTACTTGGTTCTCCCTTTCCACTAAGATGCTCCACAAGCTCCCTGGTGGCTTCACCGAGCAAAGGTAATATTTTTACTTGGTTTTGTCTCTTTGTACTGTGGTGTGTGTTTTAATTTCATAGTTTTGCAGTTGATGCAAATGTGGAGGGACTGTGATCTATGCTCAGAATCTTACCAAAACTACACTGGAAAGAGGACAGACCTATTGTTCTATTCTTAGACTAGACATGTTTTCCAATCTTACTGGAGTTAATCAAAATAATTTTCTTGTGATTACAAGACAGAGGTCTCCCATGTGTATCTCTCTGTTGGCCAAGGACCAACCAGCCTCCAGAAGCCACTTGACCTCCTGATCACACCTTATATCAAGGTCTTTCGCAACATAGAATTCATTCTCTCTTGGCCAGGAGCAATTGATACCTCTGATGTCCTCATCTGTAACAGCATGGGGAATTGTTTTAGGGATAACTCTACTCAGCGAGGTCCATTGAAGGTGGTTTGTTTTCTATAAAGGAAATATCACAGGAGCAATGTTGTCTCACATCACAGTACCTACAGTGCTGGGTCCAAATGTTACTCTGAGAGTAGACTGCCACAATGAATTTCACCTTGGAACTCTTCTTTTAATCTCTTCCTAACTCTCAGCTGACATAACTCTTTCATTCACTAATAAAATAAATGACTATAAATACTAGAAAAAATGTTCTGATACTTTTCTGGAAGATCTACCAGCCTGTCCTCATCTGAAGTCTTTTTATACAAGGGTTTTCTTCCAATATCCTTTTGTGTTACTGTGCTAGAAACAATGACCAGAAGTAACTTGTAGAGGAGTGGTTTTAGGTCATCTTGCATGTTACAGTCCATCAGAGGGAAGCCAACGCAGATGCCTGAGGTAGAATTCACAGAGGAATGCTGCTTAAAGACACATTGCCTGGCTCATTTTCAGCTCCCTGTGTTATATAGCACAGATCCACCTACCTACAGAGAGTTTCATTGGTAGAGGGCTGGGCTTTCCCACACCAATCAAGAAAATGTCCCTATGCATGGCCACAGGCTATCTACTGTAGGCAGTTCCTCAGTTACTGGTCCCTCTGCCTAGGTGCATCAACCTAGGCAACCAAGAGGAGTCCTTGAAAGTTCAGATTTATAACAATAGCTGAATTGCCCATTCTCCAGTCCTACGGACAACCCCATATGTTATCAGGCACTTACACAAACCTCCCCATTCCAGAACATGTGTATTCTAATTATCTTCTCAGCAAACATTGTCAGCCACATGTGAACAGTCTACAATATAACCAAACAGATTTACATTTTCCCCACCAAGAGCTCATTCCTTTCACCACTCACCTTAATTATCTTACTGTATCCATCTGTGGCTCTCTCCAGAACTTACACAAATCTGTTTTCTCCTCCCTCCTACCACTATTCTTGGGAACACAAATGATACCCTTTTGTAAGAGAAATCTCACTCTCAGTGACCAGTTTCTGGTAACTCTCAGCATCCGTCACAGCTGCTCAGTTCCTTTGTGAAACATGTCCCTCCCCTGAGATTCTGGACACCACGTGTTCTACTTTTCTTTAGTGATGGTCCGTGTAGCATCCTTTCTGACCCTCGTTTATCTCTATACACAGCATCATCCTTAGCTAATAATTCCACTAAGGAAATTATAGTCATTCTTCAATTTCCATCATTGTGTTTATATACAAGCAGTCAGTAAACAAACTGTTTGGTCTCACATATCTCTTCCCTGTTCTTTTATTCCTGGTTCTATAGCTACTGACAAGCTGGCAGCCTTCTTTCCAAATCAAATGACAATCTCATCCTTTAGCCATCCTCTTCCTTCAACTCCTGCCCTACTAAGACTCCATCCATCTACCAACCTGTATGACAGGCTAAGACAGAAAGTGGATTAGGTAACTAAATTTACTGTGCAAATAATATATTTTCATCTACACAAGAGATAAAGAAAACGTCCCTGTATGTAGAGAGTCTATTGAAAGGCATAGAATCAGGCATAGAGCCTGGTCTGGTTTCTTGCTAATTCTGTCTTTAACAGTAGCCTTACTGATTTTATAAGCTTCCTTTATAAGAAGATGGTCTCTATGGTTTTGCTCACCAGCACTGGGGTTTCTGTTTAAATGACACCATCCTATCTGTGGTATCTAAACTAGAAGACTACTAGTCTCTTTCCATTTGCTTGCCCTTGCACTTATCTACAATATGACTACTGTATAATACCATAGTTCTTATTTATATGTGTAATGTCTATAACCTACCATAACATAGAGTCTCCATGGGAGCAGACACTTCCGCTTTATTCCCTGACATGTTCCCATCAATAGAGCATAGTTTGGCACATGATACTATTCACCAAGTATTGAATATTAAATAATGTAGAAAGCAATATACTAATGATCAACTGACATTTATATGTCAACTCGAAAACTCTGCTAAGTCCTCTTTATTCACAGTTTTGGTTGTGAAACTTGAAACAAAATACAATTACAAGATGTTAATTGCCAATAATAACATAATTAAAGAATAATTTTGTCATATCCATCTTCTATAAATGTATTTTACTTTATTCCTAGTGTAGGGATGTAAGAATTTTGTCCAGACATGGAACTGTCAGGCTATGAGATGATTGCACGGTCTTTAGGATAACGACAAATTGTGTTCCAAGTTTTTCAGAAAATATATGAATATGTGACATTTCTTCTTGCACAGGTATGGATGTGAGTAAAGGCAGGGCGTGTGGGCTATGTCTGGAAATGCCACAGAGACTCTCGGGAAAGTCTTCAAAGCTATGTACATATTCTAAGCTTATGTGGTTAATATACAAGATCAAACAATTTATCTTAGTTAATGTACAAATATGTGATAAAAGAAAGATTAAAAAAAATTCCAGATGACTGTTTAACTTCTTGCCCTTGAGCAGAAAACAGGGACTGGAAGTATTTGCCATGGCAGAGACTTCAAAGATACTGGTCATACATTGTTCTCAAAGGGTCTGCTTTATTTAATATTTTATGATTCACATGCATATGTGTTCTATATAGCTGCTTTTATACGTATAAAGTACAATGTGCTTTAAGCATATAATATCTGGTTCCTGAGTGTGTATGATTTATTCAGGTTTAGTTTGTGACTCCTTCTCATAACCAAGGTATAAATTTCAAACATAATAATAACAAGCAAAGGGAATAAAAACAAACTGAAAGCCGAAATGTTGGGAAAGAGAAGACCATCTCAGTCACGGATCACCACCTCAAACAGGCAAAACCAGTTAAGGTCTAGTCAAAGGATCATAGTGTGTGACCACACGGAGTACAACTTTTACAAAAGACATTGAACAGTTCTATTCACCTGCTCGTTTGCTGCCCTTCAGTGAGGCAAACCTAAGAGACCCTGGGTTTTAAGTGGCATTTGAAGCATCTGCTGCAAACGCAGCATTGTATTACCCATAGCCTCTAACCCCTATGGCCTTTCAGTAGCTGGTGTGAGGCCTGAAGTTGCTGACCAGAAGCACAGTGCTGAAATGCCAGGGACAGCCAGATTTGGCTGCATTCCTGTGGATGCCACACCCACACTCTTTGGTCATAGTCTCTGGACTCTCATTTCTCAACATGCAGGAGGCACTTGGGAAGAAAGTCTGCAGACCTGGGGGAAAGACTCATGCTTCACCTCTGTGTTCAGCTGCTACCTTTCAGCTCTCTCTGACTCAGAAGCAACTCAGCTATCTAAGCCACTTTTACATGTCCCCTGGCAGTGATTAGGGAACTGCACATACAGTATCGTATAAATTAAACTAAGTGAAAAATTAACTTCCTGGAGAAAAACCACATGCTGTCCTCCTCCAAAATATGTGTTCATCCTGACCTTTCAGAGGCAACGACACACCCCAGCCTTTTAACTTCATGAAAATCTTTCTCGATAGCTTACTCCCAGGGCAGATTTATGTCCAGAAAATTTGGAGTTGCTTACCAAACGGATGAGAGTCATTTATTTTCCTGTTTCTGGTCTGCCACATGAATGAGATAACATCAGCTAAAATATTCAGCAGAAGCTGTTAGACGGTTTTATATATATATATATATATATATATATATATATATATATATATATTTTTTTTTTTTTTTTTTTCCTTTCCCTATTTGAGACCAGTTACCTATTTAACTCCATCCTGTCAATTAAACCGGAGAAAAAATGCAAAGAACTAATTAGGCAACTGTGTAATTTTAATTAGCTGTTTTGATAATTAAACTAATTAGTTCCCCTGTGTTTCCACAATATGTGGTGGACTGGTTTTGATATCACAGCTTCCGAGTTCCATTCCATTAGTTAATTAGTCACTTTTGCATTAGAAAGCTTTATTAATGGCCTTAATTTGCAGTTGAAATGAGAAATCTGCTGTCAATAATTTGGATAATTGCCTACTGTTTGATTATAAAGTACAAAAGTAGCAGAGCCCCATTACATATGCAAATCCCGGGGGGTTATTTCCTGGATGCTTAGCTTTCTTGATCTACATTTCATCCTCTCTTGCTTTCTGTTTTTTTTCTTGACCCTGTTAGGGGGAAGAGAATCCAGCTTATTAAGAAAATGAAGGCCTGCTTTTCTTCCCCCTCCCTTCCCCTTGTCCTGTACTGCATGTATGCTTGTGCCTGCAATTGTTAAAGTTATTGCTTGCTTTGTACCTAATTAGTGTCCTTGGAATTAAATGAACAGCTCTGTATACACCTCAAGCTCCTGCAGCCATGTTTGTGCATTGAATAATTGATTCTACTCTGCTAATCAGATAGGGACATAATGAGCCAGTTTAATTAAATGGGGATCTAACCTGGTGAACACTGGGAAAATATTTGCTCATTTACTTAGTAAAAGGCCACAGTTGCTTTTCATTGGATGGAGGGGAAGGTTACAGAAAGTAAAGTAGGCTCTCAGAGCGGCACATTACAGTGTCCACTACCACTGCTGGAAGAGCAGAAGGGTCCAGTTGGTTTGGAAGTGGGGGCCAGAGTGGGAAGACTTTAATCAAAGGACCAGAAGACGCTGAAACGGCTGCCAGGTCTCCCTGACTCTCCCGAGGTGTGAGCACCGCTCTTCGGCTATGCACAGGGGGGCAGATTTCTCGGTCATACATGGTCTTTAGTGATTTCCAGAAAGAATTCAGCTCACTGACCTGCCAGTTGGTGCCCGTGCGACCACATAAAGGTAAGACACTGATGCAGTTTGGCTTCTTGGCCAAGTGACAGGACTGACCTGATTGCTTTCCTGTGACCCTGTGGAGGGTTGCCTGCTGGAAATGAGTAACCAAATGTGTGTCTCCTGCAGCCTTGTTCCTGTGCAGAGAAAAGAGAGAGAGGGAGAGAGATGAACAAACCATGGCGTGGGAGGGAGTGGCGCAAAGTTCACTGAGCATGTTTGAGAAGGGAATTTCAGACTTCAGGGGCAGCAGCTGATCCTTTTCAAACTTCAAGCTGACCAGAGCAATGGTTGTGTGTCCACCCAGGTGGAATCTTAGGAATGCGAAGACAACAACGGCCTTTGAGAGTAGATATTTACCCACATTTTCAATTCCTCATTAAGTGTCTATATTATCTGTGAAGCATGGTCCAGTTCGCCACAGGCACAGCCACCGTCCTATAATTCCTACAGCACATCAGACTAACTTTAGCTGCCGGGATCAAACACTGGGAGGCCGATACAACCACACATGGTGCTCATCTGCTGGGGTGCAGAGGGATGAAATAACATATTGACCCTGAATCTATACTCTGAGTCATAGCAATTGTCATTCTGCCACTGTCACACCTTGTTGCCACTGGCAATGTAATTAAAGCTGTGAGGACTCATTTTCCGTCCTTATCTCTTAAGCTCCTTTGAATCAGAAACTGTTTGTCTGTGGTAACACAGCAAACCTACTACAAGGCTCTATGTTTATGTATGAATGTTTGGTAGCTTTTCCATTTAGCGGAGGGGTGGGGGGCCAGACTAAGGATGTGGACATAATTACCAACATTCATCTGAATAATATGTATAAACAAGTGCTGAAGGGCTGGTGCACTGGGCATATGCTGAAATTCTTGTCCATACTATCTTGTGAATTTTTTTATATGTGCACACAGCTGACGGATGATCTTTATAAATAAGCGTATATTCTGCACACACGCATGCACACACAGAGAGAGTCTAAATTTTACTCACCCCCCTTTTCTCCTCTATTAAAATTCCAAATGGCTAAGAGGATTTTCTCAATTTAGTCATACTTTTAATCTTCACTGAAATGACTGATGACTTCTTATAATAAAAAGTTGACAGGCTTACATTGCGCACCGGTGGATTAGTTTCCCTTGGTGATGAGGTTTTCTTTTGTGCGCCGTGTGTCTGTTTGATGGAGGTTTAACAGAAAGCATTTTGGCAGAAATTGGATGCAGCAGGGATCATCTGGAGATGGCTGCTGTTCGATATTAACTGCACACAGTAACTTTTTTTTCTTCTTCCTTTTTTTTTTTTTTTATATTCTTCAGCCAGGTGACAGAGAGGATGAGCCAAATGTTTCTTTCTTCTTCTTTTTATTTTGTCCTTTTTTTTTTCTTTTGCAAGTAAAGATTTTTTTTTCCTTTTAAGAATAAAGTTTTTTTTTTTCAATCTGCAAACACCTTATTGTACCTGGGCCATTGTTTAATCAAAGCATGGCAAAGAAGCTTGCTTTGCAAAGAAGTAGTAGCACACAGAGAGCTGACAGGTGTCTGTCTAATGGTTGGGGCACTCTAGGTATCCACATGCAAACAGGAGCTGGATACAGGTAAGAATTAGATGTTTAATGGAAGATATAACTTTGATTCTTACCAGAAATTTAAAAAAAAGAGGGAGGGTGGGACTTGAGGGCTCCCCATCCTTCCCTCTCTCCTGCATACCTGCTATTCCTTATTAGAAGCATTAAGAGTCTCATAATAGAGACTTACCAGCTGTCAAATATTGTAAAGCATGTTCTGAACATATGTATACGTTTATACTTGTAAATATCCACACAGGGAGCAAATAAATAACTCAAGGGATACATCTCATCTGACAGGAAAGCCCTGGCCAGGTCAGCGAGTTCACATTCTCTATCTCCACCCACTCTGTCCAGTCATTTGAAGTACATCACTCTGCATTTAATATGAGGGCATAAGCTGGAGCTCTCCTGTCCTGTACAAACGAGGATTTCCTTTAATCAAGAGCTCGATCTGTGTGTGCGCATTTAACACACCGTCGAAGCTACCCTATCTAGTAGCGAATATGTATCTCTAAGAGAGCAGCATCCTTTGAAATATGTGAGAATTTAATTACTGCTTTAATTCTCCAGTAATAAAGAAAACCTTCAAGTCTGCTCACAGTGTGAAGTTCTTAGATCCCAGCAAAATGCTTCTGATAGAGACAGGACAAGCTTAATCTGCACTTACCTCAGCTGCAGAAGGCAGCACTGACAATCCTCCCTGGCTTGTCAAGTTTTCAAGGACTTGCAATCCTTAATTTAAACACTTGTGAGATCTATGGGGCCTGTCAGTCTGGTTAATTAAGGTCCTCATCTTTCACCCCATCCTCTCCACCAAAACAAAATCTGGCTCTTTTTAATACCACTTAAAGCGTTATCTACTGATTAAGCAAACAGGTTCGGGTT
>NW_021604792.1:3074533-3103811 GCF_004785775.1 Grammomys surdaster
AGAGAGAGAGAGAGAGAGAGAGAGAGAGAGAGAGAGAGAGAGAGAGAACAGACAGAGACAGAGAGACAGGGAGACAGGAAGACAGATAAGGAGAGGAAGGAGGAGAAGGGGAGGAAGAGAGGGAGAGGGAAAGGGAGAGGGAGAGGGAGAGAGGGAGAGGGAGAGAGGGAGAAGGAGAGAGGGAGAGGGAGAAAGGAAAAGGACTAGGCCACGACTCTATATTAATTTCAGTTCGTGCACTGTAGCATGATGTAGAACAGAGGAAGATAAACTGTACATCCACGGTCTTTTACCATCTAACGTGGACTTCAGTAAGCACAATTACCAGAACTTAGTAACATGACATGTCTGTCAAGAAGGCTGGAACACTCAAACTTGCTTAGATCTGAGACCCCACTTGCTGGGACAAAGGCCCTGATATTAGGAAGCAACACAGTGAGACTAATGGCTTGAAGTTCCACCATGCTTCATAACACCTCACTTCCGATGACTACCATAGCATTGAAACCAGCTATTTCACAGCAATGCTTTCTGTTAGGTCTTGACATGGTTGAGATTAAAATGAGCCTTTTATGACCCCTCTGTAGCTTGCACTGAACCTCTAGAAGTAATTTTATATACCCTCCCACTGGCACCAACCTTTATTCCTGAATTCACTGGAACGGAGTGGAGCAGAACAGAAGATACTAAACACTTTAGCAGAAGTACTACTCTCACATTTAGTAAAATTTGAAGATTTAATTGAACACAGCTTTTCGAGAGCCATAAGGTAAACATCTGTAATTTTATTATACTTCTAATAGATAAAAGTATTTTCCTCTTTTTTTCTTCCTTGTACTGATGTACTCTTCAGCTAGTACTGAAATAAATCACTTCTTCACTTATGAAACATGATTTACTTCTAAACAGAACTGAAGACACAGAGAACAGCAGAATCCTCAGTCATTCAAACTCTGTGGCCGGGTCCTCTTCATAATGATTGATCCATCCATGGCTGAACATGGCTGACTACACACTACATCCTTGTTCTTTTAAGGCCTTGATTTTGCTCTTAGGCAGGAATATTTCTTTAAAGTTGAAATTTGCAAGGAATTTGCTTTTCCTTGACAATACTAAAAGGGTCCTAATAAGTAGATATATTTTTTGTTCCAGGAAAAATCTATTTGAAAAAAGCTAAAATGAAGATGATTTATTTTCTTGAAACAAACCTAGAAGAGCATACAATTTCTTATCAACACACCCATCAGTGACCCACTATCTTCCGATGTCTAACTCTAGTATCTGTAGTCCACTGGAATTTTTTTCTACCTTACTACTTACCCTCATTTGCTTCAGATCCATTTCACATAACCAAGTACATTGTGGGGAGAAGAATACAGTAAAGACTTGTCCCTTGAACGAAGGGGGTATATATATATATATATATATATATACAAAGAAATATATATACATACACACACACACACACGTGTGTGTGTGTATCAAGTAGAATAGATAATACATAGAAATATAGATGAGAGATGATACTTATAAGGTATAAGATACATATATAATAAGTATAGATAATTATAAAATGTATATGTATAGTAGATGATTATAGAAAGATAGATAGATAGATGGATAGATAGATAGATAGATAGATAGATAGATAGATAGATAGATGAGAGATGACAGATACTTAAAAGGCAGACTGAGAAAACAAGTAATACAATTCCCTTACTCTCCATTAACAAAATTGAAAGTTAAGGTGGCCCAATTAATCATCAGCCTGCCACAGTAGTTTACCAAACAAATTCAAAATTTAGGTATCAGAGAAGAAATACAACAAACTTCGCATGTCTTAAATAGAGGTCAACATTTCACATACTATCTAACAAATAAGGCCTTTTCTTTTTAACATTCAGATGAAGCCTTATGTGGTAACAGAAGCTTCCACTGAGCTTTGGCTGATGTATATGCACTGCTGAAAATATTCATGGTTAAAGTGGCAGAAGGGGAAGTGAAGGAAAACGTGCAAGAATTGTCTTAAGATTCATCAAGTCAATAATGAAGTGATCTCATATTTATCTGTCAGCAAGGCTAGGTGAAGGAACTTTAATCTCAGATATTTACAAAAAAAAATGACTTAATCTCACACTTTCTTGAAACATATTGGCTCCCATAGTAAAGCTATAGTGCATTCCAACTTGGAATAGATCAAATTGGAACATGGTGTGTTGAGGGCAGTAATCACCTCCTAAGTAATGGTGAAGACAAGGGAATGCTTAGTGACAAGGTGTGTTACAGTGGGCTTTGTGACAGGCACATTAGCCTGCCACACTAATTACATTAGACATTCTGATGGGTGAAAGAAGGAGTCTCAAAATCGTTTTGAATTGGATTTCTGTGATTGGGAAGTACGTTGAAGATTTCTTTTTCTTTTTCTTTTTACTGATTATTTTGTTTATTTACATTTTAAATGTTGTGCCCCTTCCCAGTTTCCCCTTTGCCAACCCCCAACCAATGCCCCCTTCCCCTGCCTCTATGAGGGTGTTCTCTCACCCACCTACCCACTCCCACCTCACTGCCCTAGCAGAGCCCTGCGTTGGGGCATCAAGCCTCCACAGAACCAAGGGCCTCCCCTCCCATTAATGCCAGATAAGGCTATCCTCTGCTATATATGCAGCTGGAGCCATGGGTCCCTCCATGTGTACTCTTAGGTTGGTGGTTTAGTCCCTAAGAGCTCTGGATGGTCCGGTTAGTTGATATTGTTGTTCTTTCTATGGGGTTGCAATTCCTTTCGGCTCCTTCAATCCTTCCCTAACTCTTCTATTGGGTCCCTGTGCTCAGTCTGATGGTTGGCTGAGAGCATCCGCATCTGTACTGGTTAGGAGCTGGCAGAGCTGCTCAGCAGACAGCCATATCAGGTTCCTGTCAGCCAGTGCTTCTTAGTATCCTCGATATAAACTGGGTTTAATAACTGTATATGTGATGGATCTCTAGGTGGGGTAGTCTCTGGATAGCCTTTCCTTCAGTCTCTGCTCCACTCTTTGTCTCTGCCTTTCCTTTAGGTTGGAACGATTATGGGTTAAATTTTTTTGAGATGGATGGTGGTGTTTCTCAGCCATTTGAGATTCCCTGTTTGAAAATCTTTTTTAGATCTGTACTTGATATTTTAAATTAGGTTATTTGGGTTTTTTTTTGATATCTAGTTCTTTATATATTTTGGATATTAGCCCTCTATCAGATGTGGATCTCGTAAAAACATCTTTTTCTCATTTCATAGGAGGCTACATTGTCTGCTTGATGGTGTTTTTGTCTTACAGAAGCTTTTCAGTTTCATGGGGTTCCATTTATTAATTGTTGTTCTTGATACCTGCACTATCCGTGTTTCGTTCAGAGAGTAGTCTCCTGTGCTGATGCAGTCAAGGGTATTCCCCACTTACTTTTCTGTCAGGTTCAGTGTGTTGGAATTCATGTCGAGATCTTTGATCCATTTGGAATTTAGTTTTGCAAAGAGTGATAAACACGGATCTATTTGTATTCTTGTACATGTAGATGTTCAGTTAGACCAACACAATTTGTTAAAGATACCATCTTTTCTTCCAGGTGTCCATATGTGTGTGGATTCATGTCTGGAACTTCAGTTTAATTTTATTAACATGTCTACTTTTATGCTATTACCATGCAGTTTTTATTACTATATGTATGTAGTACAACTTAAAATCAGAGATGGTGATACCTCCAGAAATTCTCTTGTTGTTCAGGATTGTTTTAGCTCTCCTGACTTTTCGGTCTTTCCATATGAGAATTGTCCTTTCAAGGTCTATAAACAATTATGTTGGGATTTTTATGGAGATTGGGTTAAATTTGTAGATTGCTCTTAGTAAGATGGCTATTATTAGTAGTAGTAGTAGTAATATATTAATCCTAACAATCCATAAGCATGGGAGATCTTTCCATATTTTGATAGCTTCATCAATTTCTTTTTTCCCAGACTTGAAGTTTTTGTTATACAGGTGTTTCACTTGCTTAGTTAGATTTTCTCTGAAGAATTTTATATTATTTGAGGTTATTGTGAAGGGTGTTGTGTTTGCTTCTTTTTTGTCCTAGAGCTTTCAGGTATGTTGTTAAGTCACTAGTAAGGGCTGTCTCCTTTTTTTTTTTTTAATGTAGAAACTTAGTGCTTAGAACTTTCCTCTTAGCATATCTTTCATTGTTTTCTATACGTTGGGTATATTATGCATCCATTTCATTGAGTTCTAGAAAGTCTTTAAATTCTTTCTATTTCTGTCTTGACTCATTTTTCATTCAGTGGAGGGCTGTTCAGTTTCCATGAGTTTGTAAGTTTTCTGTTGTTTCTGTTGTTGTTGCTACCCAGCTTTCATCCCTGGTCATTTGATAGAATGCAGATGTTCTTTGAATTTTCTTGTCTCTGTTCAGATATGCTTTAGGTCTGAGTATGTGGTCATTTTTAGAGAAGGTACCATGAGGTGCTGAGAAGGTACATTGTTTTCTGTTTGGCTGAAATGGTCCATAAATATCTGTTGGTCCCATTTCATTTATAATGTTGATTGGTTCTAGAATTTCTCTGTATAGTTTTTGTCTGGATGACTTCACAGTTGGTGAAAGTGGACTATTAAAGTCTTTCACTATCATTATGTGAGGTTCAACATGTGATGTAAGCTGTGGTAATGTTTCTTTTACATAAGTGGGTGCCCTTGTGTTTGGGGTATAGGTATCAAGAATTGAAATGTCATCTTGGCTGATTTTTTCTTTGATGAATATGTAGCCACCATCCCCAGCTTTTTTAGTTCATTTTAGTTTAATTCTATTTTATTAGATATTAAAACATCTTACACCAGCTCTGATTTTAGGTCCATTTCTTTAAAGTTTAGCTTTGTCCAATTCATTACCTTGATGTTCTGCCTATCCTGAATGTTTATGTGTGTTTGGGTTATGAGGTAGAAGAATAGATCCTCATTTCACATCCATTGTGCTAGTCAGTATCTTTTTATTAGGGAATAGGGACCATTGATTCTGAGCTACATCAATGACCAATATTGTTAATTCCTAATATTTTGTTGTTGTCATTGGTTGTAGTATTGATGTGTTTGTATGGTGTGTGTGGTGTGTTTCCTTTGGTTTTATTGGTGTGAGCTTATTATTTTCTGTTTTCTTTGCTATACTTAATGTTCTTGTTTTGGCATTTTTCCTTCCAGAACCTTCTATGGAACTGAGTTTGTAGATATATATTGTTTATATTTGATTTATCATGGAATATCTTATTTTCTCCAACTATGATGATGGGAAGTTTTGCTCGGGATAGTGATCTGGCATCTGTGGTCTCTTAGTGTTTACAGTACATCTGTCCAAGCACTTCTGGCTGTAAAGCCTCCATTAAAAAGTTGGGTGGAATTGTCATAGGTCTGTCTTTATATTACTTGGCCTTATTCCCTTGCACATATTTATATTCTTCCTTTGTTCTGTGTGCTTAGTGGTTTTATTATTAAGAGATTGGAGGACTTTATTTTATGAACCAATCTATTTGCTGTTCTCGATGCTTCTTGTACCTTTATAGGCACCTCCTTCCTTGTGTTCGAATTTTTTTTCCTACAGTTTGTTGATAATTTGTTCTAGACTTTAGAGCTGGGATTCTTCATTTATTCATATTATTCTTAAGTTTGGTGTTTTGACAGTTTCTCGGATTACCTAGATGCTTTCTTTTAGGAATTTTTTCAGATTTAACATTTTTTGATCTGTATACTCATCTCATCTGTTATATCTTCAGTGCCTTCGATTCTTTCTTCCATCTCTTGCATTGTGCTTGTGAAGCTTTCCCTTATAATTGCTGTTTGCATTCCTAAACCGTAATTCTCTCAATTGTGTTTTCTTTATTGCTTCTATTTCAATTTTCAGGTCTTGAACTGTTTTATTCATTTACTTCAACTGTTTATTCTTGGCTTTCTTTAAGGGGTTTATTTTCTCCAATTGTTTTTTTTCTGTTTTCCTGGCTTTCTCTGAGATACCTTTTTATTTCCTACAAATTTATTTTTCCATGTTTTCCTAGATTTCTTTCAGGGATTTATACATTTCTTCTTTAAGGCCCTCTATCACTTTCATAGAGTTGGCTTTAAGGTATTTTTCTTGTGCTTTACCTATGTTGGAATACTCACAATCTGATATCATAGGATAGCTGGGCTCTGGTGAAGACATATTGCCCTGGCTATTACTAATTGTGTTTTTTTTTTATGGTGGCATCTATGCATCTGGGTTTGGAGTGGTTATAGGACTGGTGCTGATTGCTGCATTTGTCTTTGTTAGACAGGTGTTTTCTTCCTTGGTTCCTGCTTCCTTTCTGGATTTTCAGAGAGTGTTTTGCCTGTGTACTGCAAGCTTCACTTGCTTGCTTGGCTGGTTACCTCACAGAAAGTGTTTGCTGGTGTGGATGCTGGGTTGGGGAAGAAAAGGTCAGCAGAGGGGTGGAGTTGGGTATGGTCTGTGAAATCCACAGGAGGCATGAACAGGGGGGAGGTGAGCCTGCATCTGGTGTTCAGTTTCAATTCTAGGAATGACCCTGTAGAACAAAGAAGATAAATGAACTTTGTCAGGTAGAAGAAATTCTTTGTGCTCCTAGTTTCCCAACATCTCCTCAGAGACAAACCTTCATTTTTGCCAGATTCTTTTTTCTCATGTTGAGATGTTCACATGTTCTGTTTCTATTTTAATTTTTTGTCTGTCAATTGAAACAACTGAACAAATTTACATGAATATATCCAAATATTAAATCACTCCTGAGACCTAGGCATGCTGATATAAACCTAAAATCTCAGTAATTGAGAGGCAATGCAGGAAGATCATGAGTTTGAAACTGGGCTTCATAGCAAGATCTTGTTTTCCAAATAAACAACTATATATAAATTCATGATTTGTGAAATAAAATACATTTGGTAATATGCTATTTATATTCCTACATTATAGTGAATTTGAATTGCTAAAATTTTATGCCTATTCTGATGAAAGATATTCTCTATTTTTATTTTCAGAATATGTAGCTCAGGATAGCTTCACAGAATATATTCATGCACCTGAGTGTACATTTATTTGGAGTCAAGATATCCACAGGAAGTCTCCTCTTCTGCTGCATTCCAATGAATTGTTTTTTTGAGGCAGAGTCTCTCACTGGACTGAGAACTCACCAATTCCTAGAGTGGAAGCCAGCAAAGGGGAGAATTCTCTTATCTTCTTTCTCCATTCTAGGGCTATAGGAAGTGGCCTAGCTCTGGATCATTGGGAATTACTCAAAGAGGTAAAAGTAGTATTAGGATGTGGCTAATCAAGCCCTCCTATAGTAAGAATCTTGTACTCAAATCAGTACCCAGTTTATTGTGAAGGTTGATCTGTTCATGCATAATAACATGACTCATTTCCAACTCAATGTAAGCATCAGATACCATACCCTGGTAATTATTTTATGCTCTTCTTTCCTTAACATTCTCAATGATGATTTACTTTTAAGTGTATCCTTCATCACTAAGTCCACTTAAAGAGACATGTCCTTATCCTTTGCTGCCTATTTCCATCCTATTCCCTAAAATTCTCTATGTCTTAAACAGTTTTATATTTCTAAGTATGAACAGCTCACCTCATAGCCACACAAGGTGCATGTTCTACAGATAGTAATTACTTGAGCACTCTCGGGACTAGAGGCACACACCACACCAGAATTAAAGTTGCTTGTAGTAGTAGGTTCGAATTTAGAGAAGAGTGTTTATTGTCTTGAGAAGCAGGTGGGAGGGCATTTGAACAGGAGATTTAAGAACCCTGGATAGCTAAAATGTAGCAAAGAGTGGTTAAGATGAAATGAAGATAGCCATGAAGTTTATTCATTCCATGTTAGGTCATACACAGTTACATAATCTATTTCAATGTAGAACTTCTCTAGACATTACGCTTTAGAGTTCTCATGTCTATATGACGCAGTGGGCTGCAGAACTAAAAACATCCATATATTTCCATATACTTAAGTCAAATTCATGCCCTTCTGTATACTGATGCTCATATCACTTTATATGACAAAGGATTTCACCTGTGGTTTTGAAAAACCACAAGTCCATAAACTCTGAATCAGTTTTCTTCTTCTTTTCATTTTTCTTTTAATAAATATTATTTTTACCAGTTATCCAAATCATCTGTAGGATTAAAACAATATTCTCCTTTTTCATTGCCTACGTATGTTGGAGAAGAAGAGTGGAAGAGTATTCCATAATTCGAGCGTAATGCTGTCTAATTGATTTCCAGGACCAAGAAAGGCAGAGAGTAGTACAAGATGATAATGCAATATAGTAGAACAACTTCAAACCTGAAAGTGCTTCATCATCTCACTATGCATCATTTCAGAGTTCAGAAAAAAATCCTCTGTAGAGATAGTTCAACACTTAAGTATACATAGCTGCATATCACTCTTGAAGAGGACCCACACTGAGTTACCAAACCAACATTGGTCAGCTCACAACAACCTGAAATACCTTCTCCAAGGAACCTGACTCCACTGGGGTCTGAAGACATGTGTAGTCCTGTGCACATAACCACATATTGGTGCATGTGCACACACACACACACACACACACACACACACACACACAACTAGTAATGGAAATAAAATAAAAGTAAAAATTTTAAAAAGCAGAAGAAATAAATTTCACAACCAGACATTAGCATTCAATACTCATTGTGCTTGAAGCTGTCTAGAAACATCTCTATCCATTTCTTCTTGTTATTGGGTCCATACAGGATTATCCAGAATGTACTTAGATTCAACTAATAGTGATGTAGAAGAAGGAGTGAATTCCACAACACAGAATCTGAAGAATTCTAGTATTTCTACAAAGCTCCCCATTCAGTGTAGATGGGAACATCCTCTAGCTAGGATTCTGCATCACACAGGCAAAAAGCAAAGCCTCTCCAGAGGCAAAAGTCATGGCATCAGTGACAAAGCAGTGGCTCTGTCTGGTTGAAAGTTTTATTATTCTTTCAGACAGGTGCATAGTTTGCATGGCATATGTCAATCATTTCTAAGTCCTTTGCCTATTTCATACTAATTATGATTAGTCTTAGAAAGTAGTGATTTATATTTTGAAAAATGACTGGCTTTGAATAATTTTATCTTTAGCTTGGTGTGGGTATAAGCATGTCCCCTTAATGTCATGTGGCCACGAATGCAAATGGCAGAAAGAAATGCATTGTAGTCTCTGAGAGTAAAGAATGCACAATGGAGAACCTATGTGCTAAAGTGGGCAAAGTTAATTCTACTACAAACCCAACTTCTTATTGAAACAGGTTTAGACTTGTCTTCATGAATTGTATTAAGGACATTCATTATTTTCTTCCCCTGAATGCCACGTCATCAGCTCACTGTTCTTGCACAGGCATTAATGACAACAGACAGTGTGTTCAGAGCAATGAGCTCAATATGTCTCCTTTTCCTTAATTACTCAGGAGTCCTGCTTCATAAGAATTAAGTGGCCTTCTCCTCTGCTCTCCAAAATGGTTGGTTAATGGTGGAGAATTCTAATCTTCTCTCTTTTTAGGAGTTTGTGGTTTTAAGTGTAGCCTCCTGGGCTCTTCATTACTGCTGAACTCAGCTCTTCTGTTGGCAAGGAGGTTTTAATGTTTCCCTTCTCCATCTTTCTTAAAAAATAACAACATCTCTCTAGGAAGCTTCTAATGTCATCACTGAGCAAATGGAAAGAATCTCCCCTCACCCCAAAACAATTTTTTTCCGATAGAAAGAGAATAAATGGAGCCCAAGCAATGTTACCTCTTCCCTCTGAGTGATTTCTTTAAATGTATTCCCTGCCTTCACACAGCTACCTGGCATTTCTGCCTTATTGCAGCCAGAAGGTTGAAAGGCACTGCTTTTAAATATCTTGAAAGTTTTTCATTGATAAGAAAAGGTGGTAGAAATCACTTTTAAGTGAACAGTAGCACACACATCACAAATCAGGCATTCTGATACCATCTAAGTTCACACCATGTGGTATGAAGAAGTCTGGCAATTGTGCCTCAGCTGGCATTCCGAAAAATGTGGAAGAAATGTAAGAAAATTTTAGGATTGTTTGGGTTACTGCATGGGTTATGATTCTTGTGTGTGTGTGTGTGTGTGTGTGTGTGTGTGTGTGATAGGCAATAAGATATTGTTTGAAAAATAGCTGAAAATAACATAGTTGCTATCCTAACTTAGTTGTAAAATTTAATATGCCAGAAAAACAATTGCAAATATCTGTTAGGTGTATGTCCCTGTTCATAGGCACAAAACTTCATTTGTGTGTAATATATTAATGATTAAATTACTTTTTCTTTCCAAATAAGAGCATTTTATAGTACCCAGTCTATTTTCTTTAGTTTAAAAGGCCATGGGAATTGATACCAACTACTTCTTAAAACAGGAACAGGCCAGATAAGATTAGTGTCTGAAGATCGAGCAGGAGAAAGCTGGCTTTGAAATCAAAGACTTGCCATCGATCAAGTCTTTGTTATTCTAGTGCAAGTGCCTATAAATACCTCCTCATTTTTCCTGTGGGTTTGAGTGTAGCAGGGGCTAAGGAGAGTGATGGAGAATGAGGTGAGGGGAAGAGAGGACCAACTCTGTGATCATCCTAGAAGAAACTCTGCATCAGTTTTCATACATTGCTTTTCTCTTCAAGGGACAGCCAAGCATTCTAATTATGTGAGTCTCAAGACATTCTGGTGTTATTGTCCTGAAGAGAACAATTAGACGTGCTTCTGACAGATACCTTAAAATGAGGTCAATGGAGGTTGACGATACAGAAAGATCGGTGGGACTGAAGACCTGTGATCCCACCCCCAATGTCAGGCCTAGATTGTTTGTCTTTTTTCTCCCCTCTTTGTTTCTGTTTTCATCATAATTGTAAGAATGAGGATATAGATGTTTGGGTGCACTTGCAGAAGAAAAGTAAACTATTTAAAAGCAAAGCAATGAGACCCGAAGGAAGAATAGAGTGATGTGATATACATTATATAGAATTTTACAGGGCAAAGAATGAGATGCTCTTGCAGTAACTCCAAAGCAACAAACATGTCTTGTCAGGTTTGATAAAAATATTTTGGGGATGACTATTCAATTTCTCGCCACGATATGTTCTTATATCAAAGATTATATTGATTAAACAAATGGCACAGAGGATGAAGTTGTTCACTAAAGAATACAATTTGTGAGAATATCTGTTCCTAAACCTTGAAAGGGAATGTGTCATATAAGTGTCAAACTCTTTGCTCTCAGTAATACTCAGTGGGCCAGAGTGAGGTGGGGCACAAAAAATACTATAAATTGTTAGAACACACTAATGTGAGAGAATTGAGACAGGTTTTTTATCTTTGGGGGAGGGCATCAATCTTTATCCAAAAATGTTGTGTTGGCAAGTTTATATTTTTCCCTAGAATACTTAGAAGAGAAGAACCAGCTCCCACATTCTTTATACACAGCCATAGGCTAACTCTGCAAACGAGCCGCTCTAATGTGACCACACTTTCAAAGTTCTAAATGAGTTGTCCCTGCGGTAATAAAGAGGGGACATTTTACAGTATGACAGTATGTAAGACAGCATTGTCAGCTGTAGTTTATTTAAAGCACGAGGCCTGTAACAGGAAAATAATGACTTTAATAAAATTTACTATTGACTTTGTAGGCTAAAATCTTTCTGTCATCAGGAATACAGAGAAACAACCTGTCTGAAACCGTTCTGTTAAATATATTCCTTTAATATTTCAAAGCAATTTGATTTTTTAATATACTCGCTACTTCAGAAGACACTGTAGAATGTGGAAATTAGTATTTTTAATAGAAAGCTGGTATTGCTTACATAAGGAAAAAAATCAGTAACGACCTGTGACACCATCAGTGGAAAGCAACATTTGAAGAGGTTGCAAAAGCAGTCTCTACATTTCCTTGAAATACTCTGTAAAGCTGTTTTGCAAATGAATGATTTATGAGTCACCCAAATGTCCTTCTCCCCTGAAAGGTATCTTTTAATCATGCCACATAATTTCTCGACAAGAATGCTGAAGAGCTTGCTGGACATACGTGAAACTCTACAACGTGTTAACAAGGTTGGGGTCACATCTGAAAACTCAGGAGAGTGGGAAACATACGGCCTGATTTTACTCTCCAGCCAATTTGATTAAACCTGGTATAGATTGTTTGCGGTGTGTAAGAGGGGTCATGCCCACTCCGTGTGAAAGGCTGAAGAAATGCCATTCCTTTAACATTTTACATAGCTAAAATAAACTGTGGTAAAAAGTTTCCCAACAGTATATGACAGCTCAATTTAGAGGTGAGGCCTTTTAATAAAACCTCATGAAATGAATACTTTGGTTTATGTGCTCTGTTTGTGTTTCCCAATGGAGTGCTTAGCGTTATGAAGCTGTGGTTACTTGCTTTACGGCTGCAGAATAAGATCATGGAAGGCAGCCCCAAGCTTTCTATCAGAAAATATCCAAGGAGTGGGAACGCTGATGGTTGAACCTCACTGTGCAGCTCAGCTGCTTTCCAATTTGCATTTTACATGCTATTGTAAAGTAGATCGGCTTGAATTACAGGATATTATTTAAACAAAGAAGAAAATCCATGGGGGCTTTTACATATTAACTTATAGCTTACTTAAAGAGAAATGTCAAACCTCAGAATCACACACTAGTAAATTTTTCTAAGCTTTCAAGATAATAGGAACTTTATAACAGGAGCACGCTTCCCTGAATTAAGTATATGTGCTGTTCATATTTGGGGGAGAGAGAGAATGCCATAATAAAAATTATTAAAAATAACAGACGGTAGTTCATTTGTGTAACAGTTGTGGCGTGAATGGGCCATGGGAAGATGGAGTTCTATTTCAATGCCATCTAGCATCTCAAAAGCATGCCTGGGAGAGTTGGATTATTCCTTAAACTGATTAAGTGTTCAATATATTGGCATTAGCAGATATAAGGCTTCTCAAGGGTAGTCTTTACTCTGACCTTTTCCCTCCACCCCTAGGTATGAGCTTTATGTTGCTTCCAGGACTGTCCCTGATCTGAGGAACAAAATCAGGGAGGTTGGTTTCTTCCTCACTCACTCACATTCAGCCCTGAACAGCTTGGTCCCAGAACTTCCCATTCTTTGATCTGACTTCAAGTACTGTAAATTTCACAAGATGTTTTGTTCTTATGCACGTGACTGTACAGTTGTAAACATGATATGCAAACAGCCTTATTTTGTATGGGTGCTGGTAGTTAGTGAACCCTCAAATATTTGGGAGACCTGTAGGTGTGTACCTACCAGCTGGTGGGGACATTATATGTCATGATAGAGTGGGTACATTGAATGTTCGAGATACAAGACTTCTGTTTCATGCTATGTATTCACTTCTTAAAGGTATGGAAGGAAGCTAATATTCATGACTCGGTTACCCATAGACAATTTTAATATAGTTAGACATATAGATAGTTATTGTTAAATAGTTATAGTTAATATAGATAGTTATAGTTAAGTAAGAACAACTATGTATTTCGTGGCTTGTTTGGATGATCATAGGTAGAACAATTCTCTTTAATAAATCCTTCCAAATGAGGGGTGAAAGTACATAAGGAAGTCATTGTTGATGACCAGTAGGGATGGTCCTGCTATTTAAGGAAGTTACTTATTAAATGAAAATGTTAATATTTTGATTTCTTAGAGTTTTGGGGCCTTGCCATATGGGATGCAGAGTTTTGAAAACTCATAAGGATTATCTTTATTTTGACTGCTACCATTTCGTAGTTTTCCAGTTTCCAAGTAACGTTTGTAGGGGATGACAATGATCCTTCTGTACCCACATGAATAACTAACTTGATCTAATCCCTTATATTTAAATATAATCTTAGACTCACCCAACTGGAGCAACATCAGCCAGAGAGTCTTACAAATCAATTAAGGAATTGATCCAAACAAAACCTTTGCTTTGTCTATTACTTCAATGAGTATTTATTGTGTTTTATTTCTCAGACATTGATTAGAACAAAACAAATCCCCTAGTCGAGAGGATCTTTATTTTTCCTATCAAAGTCAGATAACAACCCAGACACAAAAGTTAATACATTGTCTCCAGTGGTCAAACAATCTATGAAATAAATAAATAAATAAATAAATAAATAAATAAATAGGAGGAAAGGAAAAGGAAAAATAAAGAAGGAAGGGAGGGAGGGAGGAAGGGAGGGAGGGAGGGAGGGAGGGAGGGAGGGAGGGAGGGAGGGAGGGAGGAATGGAGGGAGGAAGGAGTAATAGGAAGAGAAGGGTAAGAAGAGAAGAGAGAAAAGAAGAGAAAAGAAAAGAAGAAGAGAGGAGAAGAAAGAAAAGTAAATGCCAAGTAGGTTGAAGGTGGCAGATAGAAGATCAAGTATGAAATTAGCCCAGAGAACACGGGGGGATTTGGCCCCTTTCATCTGGGGCACAATTATGGGATTATCACCCACTTGTCTCAGTAGGTACTTTAGTTAAAAATTAATTGAAAAGAGATCTATCCACAGGATGGTTTCAATAAACCCATTTTTAAGGTGATCCCATACCTGCTAAGAGAACTGTTCATGCAAAAACCTATTTGTTAATTTAGCATTCCAGCCAGTTAACTTGTGTTACACTGTTCTAAATCTGCTCACTAATCTCACAAATTTGGGATGTAATGAAAGGTGTTGGTATGCCAAAGACAATTTCTCTGTGTTTTTAAAATTTACAGGCAAAAAGACCCTGGCACAACCTTCTGTTGTAATAGATTTGTGTTTAAAAGAATATGTTGCTTATCATATTCTGAGTTTAGAAGATTAAACCCTGAGTAATCTGGAGGCCAACTGTCTTGTAGTGAATCAAGGACAAACAGACAACACAGGAATAGGCAGAACGCATGTCTTTAAGTGACATCTTTGATTATAGAAATTGACTTTGTGTTCTTGTTCCAAACCCCTAAATTACTCTACTAGGAAAATAGTCTTCAAATGCTATGGGATGAAAGGGACTAAGTCTAGATTCACTCTTGAACTGTATGCTGCATCTTTACACTGGCAGCATTTACAACCTGGTGTAATGGTGGTTTCACAGCTGAGGATGTTTAAAGGAGAGGAAAAAAGCCACTTGTAGGTGTAGGTTCTAGGATGAGAAGACGAAGGGTATCCTCAGCGCTTGGGTTTGAGGTCAGCCTGGGCTCCCTGAAAACATGTCTCAATAAACAAGCAAAAAATCAAAGTCAGCCAATCTCTCAAATAAAAAGTATGGAAATTGTGCTTAATGTAACTGCAAACTCTTCTTTAAAGTGGTAATGAGGCTAATCCAACTTTCCTAGTTTTGAGGTGCATGTGACCAGTGAGATCAGTGACAAACAGCGGCTGGCTACCGAGTGTTGATGAAAAATGTAGTTCGGATTCCAAGGCACTCCTACTTTCAGCTGATATTGCCACCACACCAAAAAAAATTTGCCATATGAAAGATGTAAGAACTAGAGAATTATTTCCACACTAAAAACGTAGTTCGTATATCTCACAAATCTCATCACATCTTTTCAAATCTACGTCGGTGGGGTTTTGCATCTCTTATTCTGATAAGAAGCCAATAGCCGTATATGCTGTTAACATTCCTTGCTATTCGCTTTTTTATCAATTATTCTGATGTCAAGAAATATTTGGTCCAAATCTCAAACCGCTTTCATCAGAACATCATTAGCCACAGCTCCTTGCAAGTGTTGCTGGGTAAGGCACTCGTTTGAAAACTGAGAGATATAAGATAAGCTGTATTTCCTCATTACGGGTGGAGTGGCAGGGTTAGTAGTGAGGTCATCTATTTTGCAATAATCCCACAACAAATGAAAATAGTGTGAGCAAGGCAGAGCCAGACCTCTCTAACTTTAGCTGCACAGTTTAACCAACAGTTTAATAAATTCAAATCAGAAATGTCAACTTAGCATGTGTTAGGTCAAAAGTAGTAAACTCAGATTTTTATAAACGAACAAATATGTCATTAATTTATAGAAAATATATAATTTAATCAAAATAATCTCTCAATTTAAAAAAAATTTCAAAAGAAAAAAAAACTTCTGAAAGACATAGAATAGAACCCTGGCATCCTGGTGGAGACGGTAGCTCCCTGTAGAGGACATTTTTGAAAGTTACAAGGCCCACTTTAACCCAGTGGTGACAAAAGGGACCATGTTGGCATTTAAGGGTCTTACCTCGATATACTGTTATGAGCAGGATAACCTACATGGTGCAATATATTCCTCTATATTTCCTACTGGTTTGGAATTGACCAAAAATTCCATGATAGTGAAAGTAACTGTATTCATCTGTGTGTAGAGTTTATTAAGCATTTCTACTTGACGTGCACACAATTCTTATGCAGAAAGAATTTTTTAGAAATGTGTCATGGTGAAAAACTCCAGCACATTTTACTTCAGTTAGTTAGAAATTTCACCAGGTGTCAGTTACCACTTTTGGACATTATGCCTCCCATACCAATGCTGGTCATGACATTTGAATCACTAGTCTTTTATTTTTATTATTACTCTTTGTAACTGTCTTGAAGTCAAGGACATTTGAGTATCCCTTAAAGAGTGTTACAGAGAATATTCCTTAACAATCATGACATGAAACTCAGTGGCATTTATAAAGCTCATAAGCAGGTTTGGTTCATATTCTTACTTAAGTTCTATGTTTTAACAGTTGTGGATTCTGCAGTTTGTGAATTAGATCTTTTTACTTATTCTATGTGCTGTGACAGTTATGTATTATAAAGATTATATATTAGATGTAGTAATCTATTCTCTTTTTTTCAGGGCATCCATACTGTCATGAGAGCTCTAATGCTCAACTTTGTCTTTTATTGTTTGTCCTTTATTTCAAGTACTCTCCATCCCCGTCACCCACAAAAGATTAGAGAACTCAGTTCTTGTGTCAGACTTGAGTCTGACTGTGTATCTTGATACGTGGTACAGATTGACTTTTACATGATTCTGCAACAATATGTTATCAAATAGCTTAATGTGGACCATAGGTTCATAGGAATGCTGAACTTCTCTGTTTTGGATAAAAGTATCTTTGAATAAATCAGGGCAGTTTCCTATTTTTGCTTATGTAAATAAATCAGCACTCAGCATAATTTACTTGGGATTATGATAATCATATAATTTTCTGCTCTTTCGCTTCTCTATGCTTCTGATAGAGAATGACACCTGCATTTTTTTTTAATTAGAAAAGATGTCGGGATGAATATGTTAGAATAAAGGAGTTAGACTCAAATGAAAATTAAATAATTAAATTTTAGGTCCTTGTTATAAGAACATCTTCCCAGGTTTCTTTGGTTTAACTATTGTTGTGGAGAAAATGATACTGATACAAAGAAGTAAACACACATGGTAGGTATGATGCAAAGGCCAGCGTGGGTTACATGAAAGACAGAGCATTGCTCCAGGGGTGGGGTATTCTGCTGTGTGTACTTGAACACTCAGGTCACATCTGTAAGTTATTACAATAATGTCAACAACTGCTCTGTCTGGATCAGACAGTTTTCCATTGCTGTGACAAAACACCCGAGAAAATAGCTTAAGGGGCGAAGATTGCATTTAGTTTAACTGTATAAGAAGTTCAATCTGGGGTCACCTCTTTCTCGTGTTGCTAGGCTGTGATGAGGCAGATCATCAGGGAAGAAGGTCATGGGCAGAGCCAAGTTCATCAGCTCATAGAAGACCAAAGGGAATGATGGGAGAGAGTTTGGGAATAAGATATACTTTCAAAGTCTAAACCCAAGGATAAAGATTACCTCTTATATACTACCATTTTCAACTTCACTTATGGATTCATCAATAAAAACGTATTGCTTAGGCCAAAGCCTCCATGTTCCAATCACTCCACAAATGCCTTTCAGTTTTTAAATTTCATACGTATGTCATCTACCACTGTACATACCATATCTCCATCCTCTATCCTCTTGTGTGTCACCTCTCCCTTCCTCATCAAACTGTGGACCCTTTTTCTTGAAATACATATAATTTATATATTTAGTTCATGATATATATTAAATAAATACAAGTATTTATTTAAAGAAAAGAGTCCAATATTTGAGAAGAAGGGAAGTTATCTATAAGTACACATTATGTATATAATTTTTGCAAATATACTTATATATCATTGTATAAATTATAAATATAATCTGCTGAGACTATATAGCATCATTGATATGTATATGGTTTTAAGGCTGAGCACTCAATATTGGATAACCAAGTAGAGGGCTCATCGCTAAGGGAGACTGATTGTTCCTCTCTAAGCGGTCATTCATCATTTGTAGCTCTTCATCTTGAAGTGAGACCTTGTGAGATTTTTTTTTCCATCCATGTTGTCATGTCTACCGATTGTCAAATGATGTCAATGTTCAGGTCTCTTCGAGGCAGCCATGCTGTTGAGATTTTATGGATACAGCTTCTTTGTCATATATAGAAGACACAATCCCACAGCAGACATTCTGGTTACCTTGTTTTTACAACCAAAGTCTCACCTTTGAGTATTATGTTGGGGATCAAGTCTTCAGACTATTGGTCTCTGCGATGGGGGTTGCATTGAATTGAAGGCATAAGCCTATCGGTTGCATTTCATATGATTTCAGGTTTAGAGTCTCCATTTTTTAAGACCAGTCTTCTCATGGAAATAACGATCATCTTTCAAAGCCCAGACACTGACGGCAAATGAAGTTTCTTAATTTTTCAAAAGTATGTGGCTACAGCTGGCAATCCTGTATCTGATCTCTGAGACTGCACTCAAATATGTTTTTCTTTTATCAACCTGTGGGATTCTGGAACATAGCTGTCATTTCAACCTGATAAAATTTGGATGGCGCTGTTTGAGCAGTCTCAAATCTGTGACCTGGCTCGGCATGGAGCGCCAGGATAAAGTTAGCTTTATTTTCCTTAAATGCAACAGAAGCAGAGATTTTCAATCCCTGAACATTACCCCCAGAATCATTTCTGAGCCAATTCAGAGCTGCTGCCTCACTGCATATCACTCTAAATCGTGGATATAAAAAATAGTTTGGAGGAGAAAAATGTCTAAACGGTGGCAAAATGTGAGTTTCAAGAGATGTTAAAAGAAAATTTAATCAATGTTCAACGCAGTGAACACCACCTTGGCATTAGATACCATGGATTTCCATCTAACCTCCCAACTTCTGAGGCTTTATTATTAAATACTTTCACAGCAGCACGATTGCAGAGACATTACACTGCTTGCTTACAGGTATATCCGACTTAGTAAACTTAAAGGGACAGGACCAAGACTGCCAAAGCTGAAATTAGATCTCTGGGCTTTGTCTGAAAGCTTGGATGTGCACAGTAAGATATCTGATGCACACTGTCTGCCAGCTGTGTTCTCTCAAGCTGGGGATGGTGGAGGCAGTGGGAATGACACTTAGGAGAGTCTCTTTCAACCTTCAGGCTGCTCCTGAGAGCTGATCAGGGCAGCTTGAGCCTGGAACACAGCTAGGATGCTGGTTTTGTTATCCAAGGCTTTCTGTTTCAAACTTGGAATTTTAGCCATTCAATCCAGGACAAATTGTGCAAAATCATAAGAATCAGTCAAATTTTGTGTAGGATAGGGGGCATAATTTGAAGAGCTCAGGACACAGTGAGAGTCTGGAGCCCTGTGCCTACACTGAGAATGTCAAAGCTAGATTAACATGAGGTAATCTCATGAAAGAAGTTTTCAATACCAGTACCCAGCCTCTGGGACTGAGAAACAGGGTAGGCGACCACAAAGCTGCTCTGATTTTTACAGCTCCTTTTCTAGAAAAATACACTAATACTGCAGTGATAGGAAGCAAATCAGTGTGTGCTAGTAGATTAAGCAATGCTTTAAGTAATGAGTTCTATGCCCACTTGTTCTCCCTGAATTTCCCCATATGTAAATGAGACTTAAGGCAAGAACAAAGACCTAGAACATAGGAGCATCTAACACTTAAAACTATCAGGCTATAACCGGGACAGCTTGTATGCCTTTGAAATTACGTTAGCCATTCGATCTTTATCATCTTTGAAGTCTTGAAAAATGGAAAGTTGACACATGTCCCAAATTTTTAGATTAACTAATAAAACTATATTATATAATTTTGAGATGCCTGTTTGGAAAAGGCAATCCCTTACTCTTTTTCAGATGTATTTTTAAGAACTCCCACCCAACAAAGAAATCTATGAACCGAGACAAATAGTCATATATCCCTGATACCTAGCACTGTGGAAGGGGAGGAATGAAGACAAATTTTATACCAGCCTAGGAAACATAGAGAAAACCTGCACCGCCCCACACAGAGACAAATTTTAGATTTTATTTGTGCCCAATAACTTAAATACAATGCTTTTGAACATATTTTTGTCCCCTTTACAATTTTCAATATTTTACAGACTATAAATTATCAAAGTTGAATTTATTTATATTTTACATATTTATTGTTTATTATATATAATAATAACTACATGGAACATCTACTTAATTCAAAAATACGATATCCTAATGAGGATGTTTTAACTTCTCATATAACACTAAAGTTTGAAAAGAGAAATGTAACATTGGAAGCAATTATCTCTTGTCCTAAAATATCTTTCTAATGTCTATACTAATTGTAAACCTTATTTTGAGCTGCAAATTTCTACTAATCTGTCTTTTCTACACTGAGATGTTTGTTGCATTGGTGACTATTACAGTGTGTGCTGATGTACCTTTCAGTGTTATGGTTAATAGAATTTGTGTGTACCCTTTATTCAATAAAATTATATCTGAACCTCAGTTACACACATGAGCATGCACACACAATTATATCGCCATACTTAAATAACTATAAAAATAACCATGCCACAGAACCTAACTAAGAATACCTTGTGAGGAAACACACATTGTCTATTTAATATGACAATTTTACTAGACTCTGTATACCAGTATAGTAGAATATCATTAGAATCATTTCATTGACTTTTCCCCCCAGTCATCTTTGTTTTTTAGCTTGGTCTCTGGGTTGTCCAGCTCTTGTTGCTGGTCCTCTAAGCAGTGCCAGGCATGAACTCCTTCAGAGAGGCTTCATCTAGCAGCAGACAGAAGGAGATCCATAGATCCACAGCCAAGTATCAAGCAGAGCTCTAGAAATCCTAAAAAAGAGAGAGAGGGAAGATGGTAGGAGCCAGAGATGACAAAGACTCCACAAGAACATGGCCCACAGAATTAACTAACGAGTGCTCATAGGGGCTCACAGATTCTAAAGCAACAATCAGGGAGCCTTTATGGGTCTGACCTAGATCCTTTGCATAGATGCTATGATATATAGATTGGTGTCCTTGTGGAACCCTGATAGTGGGAGCAGGGACCGTCTTTGACTCTTTTGCCTGCTTTTGGAACATTTTGAGTTGCCGTGATATGAGACAATTTGCCTAGTCTTCCTGTAACATGTTATGCCGTATTTGTTAGAGATTCCTGGGAACCCTGCTCTTTTCTGAAAGGAAACACAAGAGGAATAAATGTGGGGAAGAAGATGGGTAATTGCAGTCAGGCTATAATATATGAAAGAAGAATAAACAAAGAGATCAGTTTAAAAATTAATGAAAGTTCACTGTAAAGTGCACGTTTAGATATCAACAGGATTCTGGAGTAGAGGGACTGATACTGGAGAAGTGGCAAAGTTTTTATAAATCTTTTATTACTTGTTTAGAATCTAGACCCAACTCTTCAAAGAGGATTAACCATCCACTCATGGGCATAAAATGTGTAAATGCATCTGAGACAGCATAACAATGTGTACAATACAGACGTAAATGTAAGGACCTGTCACTCCTTAGGGACTGGAAATTCAACAGGTCTAGAAGTCCGTGAGGACGTGGCTAAAGCCGTTCTTTTTGAAATAGCAAAACGGGGTGATTGTCCACTATTAATTAGCCTGAACTTTAATTTGAATACTTAAGGGAAGCTCTAATGGATAATTTAATGTATTTCATAATGACTATAAAAAAGCAGTACATGCTTACATTGAATAGTTGGAAGTCAAACCAAGTAATATTACTTCTAAATTTTAAGCAGTGAATTGGCCCCTGCAGATTTTTATTTTAGCAAATCCATAGTCATACAAAAGCACAAGAGGTTGGAATAGGTTAGAATCAGGGATAAAATGCAGATTTCAGATCTGCTCTGGGCTACTATTTTTTTTTTTTTAAAAAAAATAGGACATTAAATTACAACATTCTAAAAGAGAGATGAGTGTATCTCCCTTTAACTTAACAATTTGAAAGCAAATGATGGTTTAGATAAACATCCAGTGTCCACTGGGACAGTTACTTTGTTTTCACTACTTCTAAGAAGGAAGGAAAGGTAGAAACATCCAGAAGAATTAAGATGATCCAGAGCTGAACAGGTCATTTCTACTCACAGACTGCTTGGACTTCTTAAACTCATAGGAAACTGAAACCTACGCTGATGACCTATTAGGCCAGAAAGGAATGAAGGGCATTGGAGGGGCTTTAAATGTGCATACAATGAAGGACAATAAGTGCTCTTATTCTTTTCCTACACTAGAAGAAACTAAGAAGTTAGACAAACCATCCAGTGTCACGGACCTAGTAGTACCTGAGCTAGGATTTTAATGCAAAATCTGTCTTCAATCAGAAGTATTTCCTATAAATTTTATAATAACTTATATTATTCTTTCTATCATATCATTTGTTAATAAAACAACTACATTATTTGTTATTAATTCTTAGTATAATGTTGGGGAAATGAGCATAGTCTGATCAACCAGGTACAATCAGCAACTAGAAATAAGACACACATCCTTGTTTTCAAGGAATTCTCGGTCCAGTTCCCAAGATCTTGTTCTAAGATGGTTTTATCCTTCTCAGTTGAGAAAGCAAAAAAGGAATTAATAGAAAGACAAATAATGAAAGGAAGCAGACAAAATGCAGCCCAGCAGATCAGTAAATACGACAATGGTGACATTAACAACATCTACACTTCCAGAAAGTATACATGCCAGGAATCCTATCAGCATCTGGTATCTTTTTGCTCTGTCATTCAGAGGGCTGTGGTTTCCACAGGCCTGGGTTGCCATTGGACTTGAAAACAAGTTGAACTTTATAAAAGCTTGCCTTCAGAATTCAGAGACAAATTATTGGTTTGTGTCATCTGACATAAATTTGTTCTCCTAGCTGGGCACTAGCTCAGTGGCCAGGACTTGCCTAACATGTGTAGGTTCATATGTTCAACCTCCTAGCAAATGTATGTCTGTTCAGTCTTGTGAACCACAAAAAAATTCTTTAATCGTTACTATAGCTGTAGACAAAAGGCACAAAGTTCACACATTGTTCTCATTGCATTTCATATTCTATCTGGAGATATAATTCCATCTCATTTTCTTCCTTCAATGCCCTTAATCTTCTACAATGATGTTCACCATAGAAATAAAAATATGGGACTAGAGAGCTATCTCAAGGGTTAAAAACACTTGCTACTATGGAAGAAGACCTGGGTTTAGTTTCCAGTACCCCCAAAGCAGCTTACAACCATCTGTAACTCCGTTACCATGGAAACCAACATCCTCTTCTGACCTTCCCATGCTCCAGGCACAGAAATGGCACAGAAACATACATGTAGACAAAGCACCAAAGCAACAAACATACATGTAGACAAAGCACCGATAAATATGAAATAAAATAAATGTAAAGGAATGAATTCCTTGCAATACATAAAATATGTACATACATATATACATTTTAATTTGATATACACATATGTACCAAATATAGTCCTTCAAGTGTTTTAGTTTGAGTAATCTGGAAATATAAAGTTTTGATGTCAATTTTTTTCTACAGCAAAGATAATATGAACCTGTTAAGAACCAATCTTAAGAATTTAAGATGTTCACTTAACTCCTGGTTCCAATTTACAGTCTAGAGAATGACAAACAGTGTCCTATGGGTTACTTGTCTTCAGAGACCATGTATTCTCACTAGAAAGAAAAAACTAAAATGATATGCAGCAAATAATCAGTAATCTAGCTTTAGATATGATTAAGTATCAAGATATGAAGCATAATCAATGATTATTACATTGAGGTCTATTAAGGATAAAACTGGACTAAGATAAATTAATTGGGAAGACTTTAGATTTATTGTTAGGGTGGTAATGGGCCCAGAGCCCGTGAGTACTAGACGAGCACTCCTGAGCTGAGATGAATTTCAAAACAAGTGGAATAGATTATTCTAGTTCAAAGTAAGGAAAGGGAGGTTCAAGTTTTGTTAAGAGGAAGAAAAATATTTATCAGACTTGATGGGAGTAGAGAACATAACTGGGAAGTTTGTGTGATTACGACCATTAAATAAAAGATATTTCAGTTTTGACTGTCTTTTAATAACAAAATGAAGATGCCAAGATTGGTTTGATCATCTTGGACATCCTTAAACACTACTCTGCTTGTGTTGATCTTGAGAAACTGTGAATGATGCATTTTCCCTGACGTGTTGTTTCTAGTGATGCAAGGGAATGATTCTGAACATTCAAGAGAAGGGTTAATCTATAATGCACTATAATACACTAAATGTCTTACACTTCATAAAGCTCTACATAGCTTAGTTTTTAATACTGCATTTTTGTCTATTTGTAATGATTATCATTTGAGAGAAAGAGAGCATATGAAAAATATAGAGAGAGTTTCTTTCACATTACTGTTAGTGCTTTACATATTTTTCTTTCAGATAATAACTAATATTTGGTCCCTGATGCTCAGAAGGCACAGGCAGAAGGATCATTTGTTTCACTGTAGCTTAGTCTACATTGTGACTTCAGGCCAGACTCAGCCAGAATAAATGAGAGGGTTGGGATGGGAATTCACATACAGACATACACATAGAAAGAGTAGGGGAGAAACAGTGTGAAAGTTTGTACATTTGTGCTGAACTGAAACCTATCATATATTTTTTTTTCATAAGAATGAAGAAAAACAAAGGCTTGATGTTTCCTGGAACTTCAGTATTGCTGTATTAAAGCCCAGACCTTACACATTCTTTCACAGTCTGGAAGATGATTTGGGTGACCTGTATTGTCCTAGTGAGTAGTCATAGGTTTAGGTTTTAACGTTGTGCTGACTAGTTTTATGTTACCTTGACACAAGTAACCATCATTTTAGATGAGGAACATCAGTTTTAAAAAACGTTCCATAAAAATTGGTGTTGACAAGCTGGTAGTGTATTTCCTTGTCGATGCTTGATGTGGAAGAGCCTGCTCTTGCCTCCAGAGACCTGCCTTCAGGTCCTGACCTGAGTTCCTTTGATTCCTTTGATAATGAACTGTGATGTAGAAATGCAAGATGAAATAAACCATTTATTTCCTCCCCCATTACTTTTTTTTACATGGTGTTTAAGCACAGGAACAGAAACCCTAACTGAGACAAATACCACCAACCAAGTTGCATTTTTTTACACATTTAAATTATGCTTCTTTATTGTGAGACTTAGCCTATCTCCGTGAAATAACGTTCCTAGCCAGACACAGTAGAACACATCAGTAATGAGGCATCAAAAGAGACAGAAGCAGGATTAGTTCAATATCAACCCTAGCTACATAGTGAGTTCAAAACCAGCATGGCATACAAAAGATCCTTTCTTTAAAAGGGTGGGGAGTGGAGTAGATTACATTCTCATTTTCTTATTCTTAAAGTATGAAATGATATGTAGGCACTTTAGAAGATCAATAGTATATACTTATGGATATTTCCTCCTTAATGAAATAATCCTTCGAGCCATTTGATTGAGCATGACCAGGTTCAGTGTTGCTTTTGCCATTGTGTTGTGGATGCCATGCAATCACATGACAAGGCTTATGAGCAGACATTGCATCACCAGCAGAATAGTTAATACCTACGCTCACCTTCTGAATAAGATTCAAGCATTTTCACATAGCATCATTGATTTCCTGCAGTTTTATCAAGAAGTGGCCTGATGGTCTTTCCCTTTATTATTCCCCACACATCATTCAGGCTGTAAGTAAACTGTTTACAGGCTTCCCTATATCTCTGTTTTCACGTTGTTGACCTCCTTGGAATAGAATTGCACCTATCTTCTGTCTCGATTGCATCCCTGACTATCTGTCTGTGAGGGATAACTCAAATTAGCTCTGTCAGGCAAGTCTTTTCCTTATCTCTGTCCCTGAAAGAGATCTCTCACTCTTCTGCTCCTCATCCGTTATGTTTAACGTGAGAGATGATGGTCCACAAATAACGCTTCCTAAAGAGAAAACTTTGAGAGATCAGTTGAAAAAGGAGATGAGTGAATGAACGCACATGGTTTGTTTCTCGCTGATTAATAGGTTAAAGGAGTAATGTTCAGAAATGTTTTATTTCTCTCTGTGTGTGTGTGTGTTTGTTTGTTTGTGTGTGTGAGTGTGTATGCATGTGTTTGTGTGGTATATACGTATGCATTTGTTAGCATATTAGTGCATTTGTGTGGATCCCAGAGGTTGATATTAAGTGTTGTCATAGATAGATACAATCTTGTCTTTTGAAATAAAGTCTGTCAAGAAACCCAGTGTAATAGGCATCCCAGTCAGTAAGGTCAGAGAGCCATTTGGGTTTGCCCCTGCTATGCTAGAGTTACAGACATTTGTGACTAAGTTCAACTGTGTGTCCTAGGGATCCGAAGGCAGATACTCTCGCTCCTCATAAATCAGAAGCTTCACTGAGATGGGTCACCAGCCCATAAAGAAAGCTTTTAACTCTTTCCAGATAATTGAACCATGAGATTAATAGTTTATTTAGTATTTGATGCTTCTTTGTCTGCCCACCTTTCAAAATATCATTTGTAGAGTGAATATCTAAAGCAGGATAATAGATAAAAATCCACAAGGTTGCCATTTCCATAATTCAAGACTAAAAGTACAGCAATAATCTACGATTCTCATCTAGGATTTTATGATGAATCATTCATTTAAAACTGAAAAACAAAGTAACCTGTGAGAATTTTATGTCTTGAAGCTGACATTTCACTAATGTCATCATGGCTCTGGGAGTTTTGTAGACTACTGTTAGGGAAGTTTTCAGCTAAAACAAATTAAATAGCTATTTGGGATTCTAGGAATTCTCACTTGCATGGTGTGAAGATAACAATGTAATTCTACCAATAGAAGCTTCGTTAATTTATCTTTAGCCCATGGAGTACATGTCCTCTCACGTTCTCTTTGCTTGAAAATCACTCCAGATCTTTTTCAATCCCTTGATGTGTGGATGCCCTTTAGCTAGCATTTTTACTTTGGTGTCTCAGTTTAACTAATGAAAGACAATAATACGAATGTCCATGTTGCCTGATAATTGAGAGATTACTAACCGATTATATGTGAAGCATGGTAATTCAGGAGGAAGTAGTAATCGGCGTTAACACAGTTCTTGGTTCTTCATCTAAACATTTTTAAATATATAAAAGAACCAAAATGTTTCTAATGTACAACATACTTTGACTAATTATGGTAGTCAGTGTTTTAGGTATGCCTTGAGATACTAATTTCCTAATAACTGAATCAAAGTGGCTACAGAACATATAAAATTTTTAAAATGCTTCTTATTTTTCTAACTGTCAGGAAAAATACTGGTATAACTTTCAATATTTTTATTATGTTTCTTCATAAATATTTAATTTTTATAGTGCTTGTCAGTAGCTAAGATAATAGGAATTGAAAAACTGAGGATTAAAAAATTATATATATATAAATATATACATTGTATATATATATTATATATATATGTTATACTAGCTTCTCAATGCAGAAATTTGCATAGATGTAATATTTATTGCTAAATATGATGTGCCTAGTGTCCTACATAAAATAATATGCTGATATCTGTTTTGCTATCATGAACACACCACAGATTTCAACGCTTTAGTGATTTTTTTTATATTCCATAATTCATATTTTTATAGATTCACAAGCATCCCTCCAATTGACTTAATTTTTGTGTTTTCAATCTTTTTTAACCTTATACATGTCAATGAGGCTCGTTTTTGCTGTTGTTGTAAATTGTTTAGCAGAAAAAAATTTTTCTGATAAGATGTGACTTGCTCAGTTTTATTTCTCTTATCATTGCCTTTCATATGAAGATATACTGGGAAAAAAAAGGAAAAGAATCAGCACAGTTACTTTTTATCCAGTTAGAAAAATAATTAGTCAATCTGTTCCTAGAACATGCTATAACCTATTCTAGCAACAAAATAATTTTTCCTGTAAATCTTTCACACATAAAGGAAAGCTTGCAAAGCAGGGGGAATTTATCCTTTCACTCAGAGACTTAATAAGGACAAAGAATTGACCAAAATAATTTTCAAAAAGGCCTTGTATAATAGATAACAAGGCCCAATCTTCCAAAGATTATGTTACCACCCTGCCTCGTACAATTGGTCCCTGTGTGAGGCAGTAAGCATTTAATGGAGCCTATCACATAAGATGTGGAAGACATCCTTTTATCCGATGGATATAGCAAAGACGTAAGAGCTGTGAATTCTGCAACCACATGAGACCAGGTCACCACACAACGAAAGACTTCTGTCTTTTAAAAGATTCTTTCTCCAAAAATGTCTTTACATTTTGGTGATCTATAAAGAATCTTTGGGCAAATTTCACACACACACACACACGCACACGCACACACACACTCATACATGCATACACACACACTACAAACACACACATAAATACTTTCATACACATATACACATACATATACACACACACACAGAGAAAGAGAGAGGGGGGAGGGAGGGAGAGAGAGATATAGACACAGAGTTAATTTTTATGAATTTAAAATAAATTAATTGCTTTCTATTACTAAATATTGTTCTATTAAAGCTTTTGTTCACAAATCCTGACTTGGGAGTGCACCCCTAGGTATTTCTGTGTGCATTATTTGCACTGCAGTTCCTTTAAATGCACAAGAACACCCCCTTGTAAGGAAATTCCATTTAAATTTTCATTTCTCACTTTTTATGTTAAAATATGAAATAAGCTTTCAGGTCAAGTTAAATTCAGTAGGTTATAATGGTGAAGTATCTAGATAGGCTATATTTCTAGACAGGACAGCCACTTAGGCATTTAAAAACATATCTTTGAGGCACGAAAATTCACATTAATGAAGGAAAGAAAGAGAAAGAAAGAAAGAAAGAAAGAAAGAAAGAAAGAAAGAAAGAAAGAAAGAAAGAAAGAAAGACAGGAAGGAAGGAAGGAAGGA
>NW_021604792.1:3103911-3123911 GCF_004785775.1 Grammomys surdaster
CCCACAACCAAACCCCCCCCCCCCCCGCGTTCGGGTGTGGAAAGGAGGACAGAAAGGGAGGAGGGGAGGGAGGAAGGAGGGAGGGAGGGGGGGAGGGAGGGAGAGAGGGAGAGAGAAGGGAATAAAGGGGGAAGGAAGGAAGAACAAGGGAAAGAAGGAAAAGAAAGATAAAGAAAAGAAACAAAGAAACAAAAAAGATAGTCATGCTGGCTATATAGCTGAGTAGTAGGTGTCTTGTCTAGTAACTGTAAAGGTTTGAAATTGTAATACAACATTTAAAAATTAGAGCATTAAGCAAAATGCAATCAAATGAAATTAACAGGGAAGGTGACTATATCTCCTGGAGGACTGCAGAAGTGGTGGGAAACCGCAACCATCTTTTGAATTCTGCACATGACTAGAAGACAAAGTCAAGATGCTTAGGAGGAGGGAAGAGCACGTTAGGAAGGGAGGAGATCCATCCCTGGCTATCTTCAATTAAGGATAAGATAGTGATTCTGTGTGCCCAATGAAATAAGCAAAGTCTACATTTTGGTGCTTTTGAAGGGCTTCAGCCACCATCTACCTAGATATTTTAAGTCTGACCCAGTAGTTTAATCTCCATCTAACAAAAAAAGAAAAGAACACATCTGTGTGCTGGCCGTAGCTCCATGAAAGGGGTACATTGGAGAAATAAAAGTTCTGTGGCACAAGATCTGATGAACTTTTCTGCTGACTTCAGGAAGACACAACTTGTCTTTCCCAGGCTCCAGGACACCCCTGGCCAACTGTGGCACTGACTCTTGTATGGCAAAGTTTCCTGAGTTAAAGACAAAAATATAATGATGCCAAGAAAAAAAAATCAAAGAAACCGTTCAAAGGAAATTTTCTTTACAAACTTGAAAACACAGAAATGAAAGTAGAAAAAGATAATTTCATTGGCTTTCCAGGAATTAGCCCAGGTTTTGGATGGAAGAAAAGGATGTCTTCATTTTCAAAGCCTTACTTAAAACATTACATCGATACTAAACTCTATCAATTAAAAACAGTATTATACAATAAAACCTTCACTGGAAAACTCTGTTTCTGTTTATGCATCATACGTGTGTATGAGTAAAGAGTGTGTGTGTGTGTGTGTGTGTGTGTGTGTGATGTTGGAAGTTCTGCAGGAAACACCATCTTCAGAGTGAGTATTCAAAATTCATTATCAAGTCATGATTACAAGATGCATACTATGAAAAAAGATTTGTATAATGCAATTTCTATCATTAATAATCACCAAAACCAAAGTTGTATGTGTGTATACAAGTGTGTATATACATGTGTGTGTGTGTGTGTGTGTGTGTGTGTGTGTGTGTAGTCCAGAACTCACAAATAGGCTATGTTGTTTGGCTAATGAGCCACAACAGTTTTAGAAAGCTATTTCTGTTTCCTCATTGTGGATTGATACAAACATTATTTTTCTGTATCTTGATTTTATTTTCTCTGGTTGGAACATGAAAATTCTCAACAAGATATGGAATATTATTTAATAAGTTTTCTTAAAAAAACACCATATCCCCCAAGTGATAACCTAAAAGTTTGATAATCTTCCTTTTGTTTTGATTTTAGGAAAAGAAATATGTTGAATCTTGAAAGCAGACTAGAGCTTACAATATTAGCACAGTTCAGACAAAATTTTAATGAACATTTTGTTCCTGTTACTTATAGAAAGTTTCCACTCAAAGTAAATTATTTGGTTTGTACTAACACTAGTAACTTAGCTTGTGTTAAGAATATGTTAGACATGGCACAAATTTTTGACATGTTACTAATTGTGATATGTAAAAGTTCCTGCATTGATTCACATGTTTGAACACTTGGTCCCGAGATGGTGACACTGTTAGGGAACGTAGGGGGTAGACTGTTACTGAAGGAAGTATATTCCTGAAGGCAGTCTTCTCAGTTGGATAATTTAGACTCATCTCTCCTCTCACTGCTTCTGGGCTAAGCTGGAATATCCTAGGCCAGCTTCATGTTCTTTGCTGTCATCCCAGCATGCCTTTCTCACCATAATGCTCTATATCTCAAATGCAACTCTAAGGCAAGACAAACATTTTCTTTTAAGTTGCATTCTTTGGGGTATATTATCAAAGAATTAGAAACAAAACTAGACATACACATGAGCACATGTACACACACACACACACACACACACACACACACACACACAAATTAAAACAACCTAAGTAGATTTTCAAAATGTTTTAACACACTGTATTCAGATTCTGATGTCTCCAGTGGGTTAATCTGGAAAGCAACTGGAACTTAGTGGGAACTTCCTGTCAATAGAAACAAAGTCAAGTCAGTTTTCCTTCTTACAGGGCATCTCAGGCGCCCAGGGTAAAGGACTGAGTACCTAGTAGACAGCAGTGGAAGTGATATTTTGTCTATTAATGTCTCTTTGGTTTTCTTTTTTTTTCTTACATAGTGTAGATGCCTAGAATTAACAAACAAGACCTTGATCCAATTTCCCCTTTCCTCCCTCTAGTGGAAAAGAGCTCTGAAAAACACATAAAGTTAGCAAGATGTTGCATAAAATCAAAGTGTGGTCCAGCAATCCCAAGGTGCTTAATACATTCCATTTGCCTGAGCACTGGAACAGCTCCATAAACTATGTTCTACTTGTAAATATTGAATTTTAATACCAAGGTGCCAACAGTACACAATGTTCTATATACATCAGACAACATCCTTGTCCTCTGCGAGCTTATGTTTCATCAAGCCAAAATTGAAATTATAGATTCTTTCTTACTTTCCTGTTTTCACTTTATTAACATGGCAAGAGTTTTGCTGATTGCACCCTGTGTTTACTGATGGTACCTTGGACTGACTTTCCTTTATCCCCTGTATTTACTTGAAATAAAATTTTGAGAAATCTTTATTAGAGTGAAAGGTGACTTCAAGGATAAAAATCATATTGCTAGGAGATAAATTTTAAGTGTTGTTTTTGGCTATTAGGTTATTTGTATTGCTGTAGATAAATTGTGTAAGGTACATACAAAGAGGATTTCTTCCTATGTTCAACCCTCAAAATTCAATGTCAGTGAAGTAAATACATTTTGTTAAAATTCTTCTTAGACTATTAAAGATGAACCATTATTTAGTTACATACTGAAATATCTTGAGGGATATAGAATGAATCAAATGAGATGCAGATGTACCTGAAACTTAATTTCAATCTATCAATAAATTAACTATATTGTCTTCAATATGATATTGCAGAAGCAGGTTTCTAGCAGTGCTTGAGACATCTTAACAAACTGAACAGTCTAGGCAATCTAACTTTATGGAACTGTTTTTGAACTCATGGTAATAGTAATGGTGGTATTAAGATTCTTTTGAATATATTTTATAGATTATTCTTTGGTGAGACTTTTTTTAACCTGTTCATTAATTATGAAAGGGTTTGCAACTCTATAGGAAGAGCAGCACTATCAACCAACCAGACCCTCCAGTGCTCCCAGGGACTAAACCACCAACCAAGGAGTACACATGGACAGACCCATGGCTCCAGTCACATATGTAGCAGAGGACAGCCTTGTCGGGCATCATTGGGATGAGAGGCCCTTGATCCTGTGAAGGCTAGATACCCAGTATTAGGGAATGTGAGGGCAGGGAGGCGGGAGTGGGTGGGTGGGTCAGGGAACACCCTAATAGAATTAGGGGTAGGAGCATGGGTAGGGGGTTTCCAGGAGGGAAACCAGGAAAGGGGATATCATTTGAAATGTAAATTTAAAAAATCCAGTAAAAGAAAAATGAAAAAGAAAAAGAAAAAAAGAAAATGGTATTTAAATAAATATTATTTTGTAATATTCTATTTAGAACTAATTTCTGGCCACCTTGTCACTCATGTTAATGCTTAAGTTGCAACACTTGTTCAACTCTACTCTTCCCTTACTATTTATATATATTCATTATTCTTCACTTATTATTATAAGCACTTATTATTATTATCATCATTCCTCTCCATTTTTGTCTAAGGTTTGTTCTCTGGCTTATGTAATACTAGACTATGATTTTAAAAAAAAACCAGGGCTTTCTATCATCTCTATCATTGCATAGAACAGGTGCATCTTAGTCAGATTCACCTACCTCAGTTCCTCATTCCTCCTTTTAAAACTGAACTTAATTTGATGACACAGATAATGGAAACAGAGGCCACTTTTCACTGCATGTATCATGTCTACAGGACACTCATCCTCCAGGGTTTCACTGAAAGTAGGTGCCATATTGTGTCTGATCCTTCCTCGGTAAACGACAGTGATGATGGCAAACAGCTCAGCGGAGATGATGAGAAGTCAAATTCCATTTGCAAATCTAAATTATGAGGAAATAAAAGCAAGGATTGAGCTGAGGAACCTCAAACCAAAATGTGGAAATAGCAAAAAGACTTAATGAGGCAAGTAGACAGAGACTGAACATAACATGGCTTTCACATGTAGACAAATATAGGAAGGTCACTTGTTCTTTACCACATAAACATTGTCTTCCAAGTTCAACACAGATATCCTTTCATTAAATTCAGTTTCTTTTAAAATAACCTGAAATTGTTTCCTGCAGTTAAGAAAAGTTTAACAAAACAGTAAACTGTTGTGTGGCTAATGCTGACTATCAACATGACTGGATTAGGAACCTCCCAGAGGACTTATGAGGCACTCTTCAGGGTGTGTGTTAGTAAGAGTTTCTGGGATGTGCAGGAATAGGAAGACTCTAACTTGATTAAGGATTGAATGAATTGATACAAATTTCAAATCAAATTTTGTGGAGATGGTGGAACTTCCTGTCTGGTAGGAGGAAGTAGGTCGAGTGAAGCAAATCATTGTCTTAGCCATTTGTTGTGTTTCTCTATATGTTTCCTGGTAACTATGATGTGACTATATCTGCTGTACTGTTTCATCCCACTGAAACAATGAAACAAAGATAAACAGTTCTTTTCTTTAGTTGCTTATGTCAAGTGTTATACTACATCAATCACAAAAGTAGCACTTTCTTACCTTACAAAATGCACATAGGTATGCTACAATATTAAATCAGAAAGTCATAGATTTTACCATGTATTAAAACACTAGAGAACAAAGAATGGATATTTTAAAACATAATAAATAAACTTTATATGACACAGCAAAGATTATGTCATAAATGTTACACAGACATTACAAAACATTTCAATTACTTTACAGATCTCTGCCAGAGTAGGCATAAACATCCTCCCTCAGGAGGAAATGGGGTATTTCCTCAAGATTAAATAACTACAGTTTAAAATAAGAAGATGGAAATTTCTTTTTACCTCAACTAAAACTCTGTATAAATTAATGAATGGTAACCATGTTAATTAAGGCATTTTAATTACAGAACATATTTTGTCATGACTGTATTTCATTCTTGCAAAGTGAAACAAGCATATAAGTGATTAAAATAATATCATATACCTCAAGAAAAAATAGCTCTTTTTTGTAATAAAAATACTATACAGATTTTATTTGGCTATGATGATGTCATTGTTGATAGTGATGATATCGGTAGTGGTGATGTTGGTGGTGGTGATGGTGGTGGTGGTGGCAATGGTGGTGATGGTAAATGTCTACATAATCACTAGACATCTCAAAATGACTTCCCCAGACTCTACTCTTGATTCCAAGGAGAAAACCATCTTGGGTCCCAAATATATACCGTGTCTAAAGTTCTCATACTCAGAAGCTAACAATTTTCCCTCATCTATTTAAATCCTCATTGGCATCCACCTAGCCAGGCCTTTTTATGCTATCTGTCTCTTAAAGTCACTGCGGATCAGCTGTGCAGTGCTTATGCCTGTGCCTCACGGTCGCTACTTAGACCATCTGCATGTCCTGTGACTCCTCTTCCTGGGCTTCCTGTCCCAGCTTGTTAATGTGGCTGGATGTGTATTACTTCTTGTCACTGTTGGGCAGAATGAGGGAATCTGAAGAGGAATATGATCTCCTCACACTTCCGGTAAAACGGAATCAGGTGAAATCCATGTGTCACCCTCTTCATGCCACTCTCTCGGTCCTTTGATCTCATCGAACAACTGGGAGACTCACGTGTGGTGACATAGACCCACTACAGTTTCAGAAAACTGTAGGTTTAAACTAGAATTCCCAAGTCGTCTATTGTTCCCGCTTGCACGCACCTCTTAGAGTTGTTTCTGCTACTGTTATCCTGGGAGCATTGAAAAGGTAAATTACCAGAGCTCCATTTTTTCATACAAAACTCCTTGTAGGCTCCCATGGTAAACTAAGTGGTACAGTATCCACACGCACACATCTCTGAACGCCTTATGATTTAATTTATGTGTGTCCTGTTCAATTACTTTCTGGATGCCATCAGATGGGTCATTCTGTACCAAATGCTTCCCCCACTGACGGACAAAGACCCTGGAAGCATGAGCTAAGACAAAACCTCCTTCCTTCCACGGTGTTGTTCCTGTTGGCCATTCCATTGCTGAAATGAATAAAGCAGCTAGCACAGTTGCAGTGAATGAAGAAAGAGAGTTTTGAAGACTATGTTATGTGTCTCAGCATATAACCCAGCCAGGGACAGGTATAGAATTCAAACACGTATTTCATCCTAATTCAATTCACTATTCTTTTTATTGTATCAAGTTACCTTCTCAACAGTATTTTAAATGCAACCTCTAAATCAGGCACTGGGGATATAATCGTGCAGTGTGTATTCAAAAAAGAACAAATCTGTACGGATGAGACATAAGGTTGGGGATAGTTATCCCTGAGTTAGGGAAGCGCGGAGATGTTAAAAGTGAGTCACTATGTAAAGTTTGCCCTTGATGAGCTCCCTGCCTGGAAAGCTCTGCTCTGTCTATCCAAATACTAACGTATTTGCCCAGCCAATTCCAGCTCCCCTCTCAGCTCCAGCATCAGCAAACCCAATCCATCATTTCTAACCGTCCCTCTTCTGCCCTGAAGACACCCCTGTTACAACTCTACCTCATGAATTACAGTTATTTTTTAAACAGGTGGTATCTCCAAGTAAATCAAGGTAGAAATTTTTTTTTTACCTCATTAGCAGCTAAGAAGGAGACTCACACAGGAAGTGTTTTTTCAAGTGTGAAAGAAGCTTTATAATATGAATTATGACATGCCAAGTTACTTATACATGTAAAGCCAAAAAAACACATTTGTACTCAAATTAAATTATGGCTTTACTGTTTATACCTGTACATGTGAAGCTTCACTTTCTTTAAATTTTCTCCAAAGATAAGTTTATGCCTTCTGCAAGTACCAGAATTTGGCCTGGAATAAGTAAGGTCCAGTTCAATGGCACAATTTAAGTCATGTGTGTTTCTAAATAACTTTGATATTCATATTTCATTTGTATTTATTTTTTTTCCATTGAGCAATATTGTGTAAGAGAGTTGGTGCTTATATGCATGTGATTGGCAGAGGTGTTTCTTTTCTCCAACTGTGGGTTCTTGCCACATCCTCATAATTTCTATAAACTCACTTATCCCTGAGGCCTGAAGATGAATATATTCACTTAAATATATATTCACTTAAGAGATAACTTTGTATATTTAAAAGATATAACAGGGAAAATTTGAAAAAAGTACATTTCAAATCATTATCCACTGTCTCCATCCTCTCTCTCTCTCACTCTCCCTCTCTCTCTCTCTCTCTCTCTCTCTCTGTGTGTGTGTGTGTGTGTGTGTACATGTGTGCATGTGTGCATGTGTGCATGCCTGTATGCCTGTTTCACTATTCATTACTCACAAATAACAATCTATTACCAGTACTTTGCATACAAACAACTGAATTTAGTTGGTCACCCATAAATTTCTTAGTGGTGACTTTAATGCTACCATCTTCCCAATTCTGGGTCTTTCTGATAACATATTAAATTTGACCAGATTAAAGTCAATGTTTCCATGTGTCTTGATATTGCCAAAGTAGTTAATTGCAAAGAAATCAGGTTTTATATAGAACAGATTAGATAGATAGATAGATAGATAGATAGATAGATAGATAGATAGATGATGGATGGATAGATGGTTGGATGAATGAATGGATGGGCAGACAGACAAGCATATAGATGATAGGTAGATAGAGGGGAGAAAGATAGATAGATGGTTGACAGATGATAGATGATAGGAATAAGATAGATGATAGATAGATAGATGATAGATAGATAGACAGATAGATAGATAGATAGTAGATAGATGATTGATAGTAGATAGATAGATGATAGATAGATAGATAGATAGATAGATAGATAGATGATAGAATTTCTTGATTTTTTGGTGTTTTCAGAAAACTATGAATTATGTTGGACTGTATGCTTTTCCCCATCAGACAACTAAAATATTTACTTAAGAGCATTAGCAAATGTCTCTCCCTTCCTCCCTCCATCTCTCCCTCCTATTTCTTCTAAGAACTATGCATGTATGGATAATTTGACTTTAAAAAGTAGATAACAAATAAAATAACTTGATAATAAATTTCTTATCTGATAGTGATTATCTTTATGTAATAATAGTATCAAACCATGACAATTAGCATAATGCTTTTGTGTCCTTGCAATCCTTCATCTGTGATAGGGATGTTCTCTCCATGATGAAGACATTAATGTTCTAAAAAAAATATCTCAAATAGATCTTCAAGCTTATGAAGTCATGATTAAACTCCGTTTTTTCAGACTAGAAGGGGTTCTGTTGTTGCTCTGAAAGACACAGCACCCAGACTCTGACCTTCAGTTGATGCTCAACTCTCCCTTTGTTAACTCAGCTGGCTATAGACATGCACTCCCTCATGTGGTACTCTAGACTCCTTTGTGGAGTATGTGCAGCTTTATTTCACAGACAAGGAAACTTAGGCTTGATGCTGCTTTGTACACAGAGTAACTGTGCCTCTTTACAAACACATATGGAAGTTACTTGCTTTTGTTGCATGAATGTGGTGATATTAATTTTGGTACAGGGTTGGAGAATCCAGCATGTACGCCATTTGTCTGTCTGATGAGATTCCTCTTGGTGTGGTGTTGGAGAGTCTAGCATGTACACCATTTCTCAGTCATCATGGCCTTCACAGTCTGTCTGCTCCAGGGCATTTCCTCCCTGCAATAGGTCTGTATATCACCAAACAGTGTTTGCCTCAAGCTAATTTCCATTAATGTAAAACTATCAGTTGGTTCTTCCCTATGTTTTATTTCAAAAACAGTTTTCTGGCATATGTATATTACTCAGAAAGAAACCTTATAAATGGGAAAACATCTGGTATCTCTGTTTTGTAATGTCTAACCTAAAAATAGAAGCATTCCCCAAATCTCTGGTTTCCCATGAGCCTTCTGATGACCATGATGACACCTGCTTTTACATGTACTTTCCCTGAGATTTGATGATGAGATCGGAAAAATATACAGCAGGGTGTAGGGAACAGAGAATAATGTGAGTACAGGAAAAGGCTTAATAGACACTAATTGTATTATAGTATTGTTTATTGAACATCAAGATATACTTTCCCAACTTAAGAAGGAAGAATCTAGACGTTATTGATGAGGTGAGAGTAAGAAACGAGTGGGTGGAGCCATGTGGAGAATGTACTTAGAAACAACCGAGCAGCCATGCCTTCTAGCCCTCCAAAAAAGCTACAGGCAGGTTATTGTAGCTGCTCAAGGGAACCAGCTCAGTACATTTAACTGTTAAACAATTTTATACTGTGAAGTCTGTAGCTGAGGTGTTTCTGTGAGCTTTTATTGATTTATATAACTCAACATGTGTGAATTCCATATGTGTGTGTATGTGCATGCATTCGTATGTGCATGGTACTTAGGCATATGTGAATATTTGTATGTGTGTGTGTGTATATATATATATATATATATATATATATATATATATATATGTGTGTGTGTGTGTGTGTGTGTGTGTGTGTGTGTGTTATTATGTATGTGTGCACCTATGGTCTTAATATCAGTCTTTTCTATAGTCAAATGTACTGTATAAATAGTGAATGTCATAGTTAAATGAAAACTTTCATTTTGGACAAAGCTTAAATAGAGGCCTCTTTTGATACTCATAATTTTCAAGAGTCTAAAGAAATCTTATTTTAATAAGTCTTGGAAGCCCCAAACAAAGCTTAATTTTATGCCAATGTTGTTGAAGTAGATTTTCATAATCTCTGGGACAAACATTGTTGGTAAGGTAGATATATAATTTTAAACACTATTTACTTCTATCAAAGATCCTATGAATTAATTTTAAAAGGTACAACATGTGACTAGAACTAATATGAAATAGTAATCATCCTGATAGGATGAAATCTTTTGACTTAATCAGTGATCAAAAATAAATCTAATCAGTAAGAAACTTTGTTTTATAAATAGTCCACAACAGACTTTGGGCTCTGATATCCTGGAGGGGTGTGTGTGTGTGGGGGGGGGGTTCTAATCAATCTCAGAAGATCCACAAATTTAACTGTAAATCGCATTCTATTTGGAAATAAACATTTCAAGTTTTTTTGAAAACAAAATTGTTGCAGAAAGAACATCAGTAAGAAAGAGAATAGTTTAGTCTAGAAAACAATCAATATAGCCACGAAGTCATGTCAATGTCATTTAATATTCTGGCAAATAAGCAAAATGCAGAAGTAAAAAAGCATCTTCCAGTTCCCTACATTCCTGCCACACTGCTGTCTAGCTGCCCCTTTGTTGGAACTTGGGTCAATTACATCTGTTTATTGTGAGAATCCAAAGACAGGCTGTGGTCCAGTAATCACTCTGTTAGAGTGATCAAAACTTAGAAGATCACTCGGGTGCTCAGCCCTAAACTAGACATCACTTCGAGGCTCAAGGGCACCACTAAGGAGGAGGCAGAGAACTTCTATGTGATGGAGAGGTTATAATAAAATATTGCCTTTTGGATATAACACAGGGTTACAGCTTGAACAGTCAGCAACTCTGGCCACCTGCACAAGACCTTCTCAGGACCGAAACTAACTGCTTAAAATCTTTCTGTTTGGTTTCTTGTGTTGTTGTTTTTTTGTTCTAGACATAACCAGGCCTTGGATGCATGAGCAGCTACATCTGAACTTCAACATCTTAGAAATTTCCTCCCAACAAAGCTGTACAAAACAAATAACCCTGTTGCTGTATCCCATAGATTCGTACCAACAGCCATAACAGTGACAATAAAAATAACACCCTTTCAGAAGATAGCTCTCTAATTAAAAATCTTATGGTAACTGATAGGAAAATTTGAAATACCTCACCCTCTATGAATACAACATTTTTGAACCTTTATTTTTTTAGGGCAACTATGGGTGAAATTATTAAAAGTAAAGATAACAGTTAATAAGCATTGATTTTTAAATAAATACCAGAGGAACATAAGCAAGCCTTATACCTTAAAAGAAAGAGTTTTACAAACTATAATTACTGAACTCATTTATAGAGTTAGGGGATGAGACTTATGGAAATTAATTTTCCCCCAAATCATACAAACATGAAATGGTATACGTAGAATTGATGGTGCTAGTGTCCAGTGAGTTGGCCCACACTTTCACCTACTGTAATTTCCACAAAATGGGTTTACCATATAAATGAGTTGAATACTTATCTACCAAATATAATTTTATCAATTGCATTTTGACAATCAAAATATGAGAAAAATTTCTGTAGTAAGTTTCTAATAACACATTTTCCCTGAAGCTCCACTGGTAAAAGCTCGGGAAATGAAAACATGTTAACTTTTGTTTCTGTTTATGGATTTGCTCAGTACACTTCGTTATGATTACCAAGTAATCAAGTAATGATCCTCTTTGTTTGGGTTATGTTGGTTTGTTATAAAAGACCTCTTCCCAGTTCTGGTTCTTAAGGGTCCATTCCATTATCTGTGATCACTGAATGTAACTTTCCATCTACCAGCCTTTTAGTTTCTGATTTGTGCATAATCATTCTATGTGAGTATGTCTGCCCTGAGGGTGGAAATTTCACCCCTTTTAAACTCTAATTATCATGTCAGCAACTTCTTCATGGAGGTTACACTCAGTTCTATTGCTATTATAGGCTTCCCTAGCCTGTAAAAAAGTTCAAGATTCCAAACTAGTACTTCTGAAAATGAAGCGTAGTAGGCAATTGGCTACACTTTGGCATAACTTCCCTTTTGTTTTTTTGAACACTAGAACACTTTTATTTTCATAAGATTTAAAACTTAGTAATGTCACTACTTTAGAAGAAGGTGATATTCTTTCAGATCCAACCCACAGCTTCTTATATAAGGCAGCTACTGCACTGTTTTATTAAAGTAAAAAGAATGGAAAGATTATTAACAGATTATTCACAAATTGAATTATATGATGAGTGTCAGAAATATGCATCAGTTTTTCAGGAAAGCTTAAAGGAAAACTGTTTGTCTAGCCTCTAGATCAAAAAAAGTTACAACCCGCTAATCTGTGTAGCTTCTAGGTTATAGCTGAGTATTTGCCCTTTATTTGTTGTTTGCAGTTTTTTTCTATTTTAAAACAGCAAATGTGTTACCTAGACTTAGAGGAAAAAATGGGATTGCCATGGGTGTATGGCCAAGCAAAGGCATCTTGAAAGTGTTTTAAGTATTACTAGTTTAGCTGCTTTTTTAAAAAAATAATCTGAAAGTAACGAACATTTCATATCTATATTATGCTAATATTCATTTATATGGTAAATACACACTGAGCATCTGACATGGGACATCTACTTTTCTAGAGACTTGAAATGTCTAAATAAACCATTCAGATCAAATTTTCTGGCCTTTTGGAATCTTTCAGAGTAGGAAAAGTGTGTGTGTGTGTGTGTGTGTGTGTGTGTGTGTGTGTGTGTAAATCATGAACCATTTAGTAATATCATAAATGTTGAGTGTGGAAAGGAGACAAAGCAGAAAGACAATGAACAGAAATCAGGGAACATAGCCAAAGGAAACCGCAGAAGGAAGCCCTCATGAAGAGAAGGACACCTGAGCAGAGACCTGATCAAGCAAAGGAAACACTTAATCCCAGGATAAGAGGAATCCAGGCAGCCTCCTCTTTTCATTTATACTTAGGTGACTACGTTGGTAAAAGTCACTTCATGCAAAGAAATCTTGTGTTCTCTTCCCTCTTTCTAAAGACCTAAAATCAGGAATGTGGCACTAAATATGAATTCTACAGATTCTGAACACCTTGGTGCCAGAAACAATGTCTTAATCAGACTTTCTCTCCTTAAAATAAAACTGAACACTTGGCATAGTAAGTGTTCACTAAAAACTGCATTAAAAAAAGGAAAATAGTAGAAAAATGTAGAAACACGCATATCATAATCCTACCTCAAATCTAGGTGCCTTTTACTTATCCTTCTGAAAACTTTTATATTTTACATCATTAATACGATGATGTACCTATTTGTAAACTAAGTATCCCATGTCTTCATTTACTTCTATGGATAGATTATTTATGCTCCTAAATAACACAGAAATATTAAGAAGGCTATGCAAGCTTTTCTCCTAAATTAAATCACATAGCTTCTGTACTCTCAGAACCTTCAACAAGGTTGGGATACACTAGATACATCTGGAAGTGCAAACAAAAGTGGGAAGAAAGGGTGGAGAGAGGAGAGGGATGAAAGAGAGACAAAACGAGAGGATGGAAGGTAGGGAGGAACAAAAGAGAGACATAGAGGAAGCAGAGAGGAAAAGAAGTAAAGAGGAGACTGAAGGTACAATTGTCAAAAATTTATATTTTGAGAGATACAGCCTTTGTAGACTATGTTAAAATTTAAGGGCATCAATGAAATACAGTATTCCTTTCTCTCAAATAATTGCTATTTATTTCACTATTGTTACGAATCTTTGCCTCAACACAATAATTTTTATTTCTTACCAAGTTGAGGGCTTTCAATTTTTCCATAAAAGAAAACAGTCTGTTACTTCCTTTTTGAGTACCTGAGTTGTTAGTAGGTAAGAATACAACAATGAGAAAATGTCATGATAAAAGAGAAAGACTAACGGGTGGGTAGTATATACAGGGTAGATACTGTGACAAAGAGCTGTGTCTGTGTCTTAAGCAGGATAGCTCCAGAAGTGTCTATTCTGAGAATCATTCTACTTGTACTTCAGACTTGCAGACTATGGCTCATTGCAGTTGATAAAATACACATAAAATGAAGCTACAGATGGAAGAAATTTTAGAACGAGATTTTTAAAGTTATTTTCAATGTATGCATATGACAAAAATCATATCCATGTATGGTAAAATGTAGTTCTCAAAGCACAAATGTAGGATTTTCCTGCCTAATAAAGGTACAGAGAAGTTTGCACACTAAGCTACATTACAAAAGTAAATTTATACAGCCTATGAATAAACTAATATGTCTGTATGAGTAAAAAATAAATGTCAATATATCATATAAAAATTCAAGACTACCCGTGATTCCTGGCATCCATTTGACTCCCAGAATATACTCAAATGAAATGCAACTACAATAGGTTAGTATCCATTAACCTATTTTGAGATTTTCAGATACATAATTAAGGCATCATTAAAATAAAACATTATTCACTAAGAAGCTCTATTGAGCCAAGTTGTTTCACTCTTATTTTAATCAGTAAGAAATTATCTTTCTACATTTGTTATGTTTTTCCTTTTTTAAAATTGGATAATTTATTTATTTACATTTCAGATCCCATCCCCTTTCCCCTCCCTAGAAAGCCCCTATCCTATACCCCCTCCTCCTTTTTACTTTTATATAATTTTAATTACATGCAAATATTAAGGTCAGTTCTAGGTTGAGGAACTAGCAATACAATAGATGCAAATAATCAAGGAACAAGCAAGGTAATAAACAAAATTCCATGAACACTCCCATGATCACTGTTTCTAAGGGCTTATCAGGATGACCAAAATATCTGAGATAAATTCCCTGTTTTAGCCCAAAGCCATTTTTATGTCAGAAGCCTACTTCCTTGTCTCGCCTAAAATTTAGATTCCTGCCTGAAATTACTTCTTTGTTCTAGCTTAAGATTTAGATTCCTACCTGAAATTACTTCTTTGTTCTAGCCTAATGTCAGATTCCTGACTGAAGCCCACTTCCATTTCCTTGGCCCATATCAGATTCTTGCCAAGCAGCCCCAAAACCTCTCCACCTCCCCCCATTTTTTATGTCATAAACAATACTGAGATTGTCTTATGTCATTCTGACAAGAATGCCTTCCTTACCCATTGTGGAATACACACTATCAAAAGCAATGCAGTTCTGTCTTAGGTTGGTAAGGCTCTGTGCAGAATCTTACCCATCCTTGGCTTGACAGCCTGTTAATTTATTAACTCTGTCTGGGGGTCCATTTTCAGGTTCAAGCCATGTATTTTGGCTGCCAACATGTTACAGAAGTCTATCAGCCAGTTTTTGTTTTATTGCCTTGAGTATCACAGAACCTTGGTCTTCTGAAAAATGCTTGCAAGTACTGGAAGAAGTAAGTCAGGATTTAAGCAGAAGCAAGAGAGTAGTGGGCTTGATTATTGCTCGTATAACAGCTTTAATTACATTAATTGTTAGCACCACTCACTGCTTCTTCAATTGCTTTGACACAAGAAATTAAGACAGCTACTTTTGCTAATTATTTAGCAAAAAATGTTGCTAATGTGTTGAATATACAAGAGGATTTAAATAGAATCCTCTTGGAAGGATCCATTTGGAAGAACGGATTGATACACTTTATCTTATTCACATTATTGGGAAAAGGTTCAGATTTTAAGAGTAAGGAGCCATCTTGAGTGACATGCCAAATAGCATTGGATTCATGTTCTAAAATTTACAGTGGTAGCAATTAGGAAAAAGTTTAAAGACACTTGCAGTACATTTGGCATAATCCTAACAACTCTCTGGATGTTTTAACTCTGCATAGCAAGATTATGAATTTAAAGAATGCTGCTCTCCTGAGCATTGATGCATCAGATATTGCTGATAAAATTACCCATGGCCTGAGGTTAGTATTTCTAATTTGGTCAAGCTTCAAGAATGGCATATATAGCTTGATAATGCTAGCCCTTTTTGTCCTGGGAATACTTTTATTCCTGCCCATCATGTTAAAGCCATGTTTCTTTTATCTATCATTACATTAGTTTCTTTTCTTCTTGCTGCGATCAAATGTCCTCACAAAAACAATGGAAGAACAACTGGGTTTAGCTAGCTCACAATCTCCTGTTACAATTCTTTGTAGTGTAGAAATAGCAGTGACAGTACTTTGAAGAGAGTTGGTCATATTGAATCTTTAATCAACAGGCAGAATGCAATCTAGCTTTCTCCCCTATTAGTCAATCATCCTCTGATTAGAGAACAGTGCCACCCATGCTAAGTTGGTCTTACTACCTCAATTAATACAATAAAGATGATAGAGATGGACATTGCCTGAAACCTATCTCCCAGATGATTCTAACTTCCATCCTTCTGACAACACCACAACCACCATCACTCTTAAGTATCTTAGACATTATCACTTATGAAAATCAGAGATTTACAAAGATGAGTGAAAAAATTTTTCACCTAATTGGAAAAACTACAAATTTAAAAAATTGATAGACATATTCTTAAACAGAACATAGCATTACAGACAGGGAGGATTGTTTGCAGATAAATTCTAACCTTAGTTTCTTTTAGATTGAAGAGATGAGTTATGGTCCACTTTAAAAAAGTTTAACCATATGCTATTCATAGAAGGAATATAATAATATTAAAAAATCACAAATCTAAGTCATATGATACAAACACATAAGAAAAGCACAAGGAGACAAGTAGGAATTCCTCTACTATGCCTTCTGGTTTTTCAATGTATTCAGTAAAGAAATTCAATAAATAGATTTCAAAGTGGAAGCAAAAACTATAAGCAATAGAATATTGCCTTACATTTATACCACATTTCGCCATTTTGGAGCTCAGGGCTGTAATGAAGAAATATGAGCTCTGGTTAGCCCATACTTATGTGTTTATGCATGTGTGTATACATATGCATGTTATCATTCATCACTATAATATATATAGATGCTAGTTAACAACATAATATCTTAGCCATACACATTTCTGAAGCAGGCTAATCTAAAGAAATGGGCTGAGACACTAGCAAATTCAGTATGTGTGTATATATTCCATGGAGTGGGGAAAGAGGAGGAAGTTAGAGGATATTTATTGAGTGTCTACTTTACATTATTCATTATGTGTGGCGCTCTACAATGTTATTTTCATATTATGGCCTAAGCATGAAAATCAAGCTTACTGCAAAGGAAGAAGGCTTAGAAATGCAGCCTTCCCCCATCTTCCCTCAGGGGGCCATGGCACTTACATTTGTTTACAGGAGACACTCAGGATGTCAGAGTTCCATCTCCTAAATGAAACAGATAAACTATATCATGAAAGTTGACTGAGATTTGTTAATTATATTGATGGAAGCTTTAAGCCAGACCTGCTAATTACAGTGTTCGATGGTCAGCTGTACAGTGTGTTGGTTTGATGTTTTGCTCTGGCATTTGTGAAAACATTCAAATTGGTCAGCAGTTAAAATGAATCCTGTTCACTTGACAGAAGTTAGCTCTTCAGGGGCTAAAGGGTATCCCCCCCTGTTTGCATTGAAACACAGAGGGTAAGTCTCAAAGTTTGCAGACAGACAGTTGTAAATGTTTTCTAGGCAAGTAACAAGACCTGCTTTCCCCTAGAGAATCTACTAGCATATTCTGTCACTTTGCAATAAGGGACTTTTAGCTAAGGATCAAGGGGAGACCAACATGAGATTCAAGCCAGTAAAACCTTCCCAGAGATGATGGTGTATCTTTGAGTTTGGCCCTATAACATATTTACCTATTCCCTAAGGTTTTTGCCAAAATTCTCTCTCTCTATCCTAGACCTTCGGGTGTGAGAGAGGCTCCATTAAGATTGTGAAAAACATCTAAAGGTCATGTGTGCAACAGAGAACTTGGGCAGTAAGATAAATAATTGTTGTCTTGTGCCCCATTGACTGGTTGTTGGAAAACTCGGCTGCCATCACCCACAATAGTAATGGGAATCCAAGTCCTTTTGCACATCTTGCCCTTTCCTTCTCAACAATGTAGTGCCCCCAGACCCTTTAACACTGAGATGATGATGTTGAAAGAAACCTGTTTTGGGGAAGACCACCTAGAGTCCCCTCTGTCCTTTTCCTCAGTAATTCCCTATTTCCTGAATTAATTTTCTGTCTCTCTGGCTCACCTCGTCTCACTGTTATTGTCATTGCGCCGTCCTGCCCACAGTCAGGATCTCTTCAACTTTTCCTGAAGACCTCAAACCAGTTAGTCTCATCAATCAATCACTTGAGTGATACTCAGAGGACTTAATCAAATAGACCAATGCTGGAATCCACAAGTCTATAGCCTTCTGATATTGGCCTGCTAATACTTTCATGATTATCTTCTCCTCCTCTTTCTCTTTCTCCTCTTTGTCTTTCTCTTCCTCCTCTTCCTCCTCTTTCTACTTCTTCTTCCCTCTCTTGTTTATTTGTGAGTCACACAGTTGAAACTTGCCTTTCTCAACTCATCGTTGGAAGGAGACTCTTGCTTTCTGCCACCCAAGAAAGATACAGACATAGATCCATAACCAGCTTCCCCTGTACACCTAACCATCAGCAACTTACCTGAGTTCCACTCCAGCTTACACCCTGCCTCACTCAATGGTACTTACCTCAATAAGTGGCCAAAATCCAAGGGTCATCATCACTTCCTCTACCTTCCACTTCTCCCCATTAGTCTATCAGTGATATCCTGTAGCTTCCAATTTCATTTCTGTCTTTAAATGTATTTCCATTCATTTTTGTCTTTAAAATTGATGCAAACTCATGCTAAATACAGATCTTTCATATCTCATCACTATACCCTATAACCCTGCTTTGCTATTTTTACTGATTCCTTCTAAACCATTCTGTGCATGACAACAGGAGTGATAGTTAATTTAGACTTGATTATAATGCTTTTCAATGGCCTTGTACTATCTTCTGAATAATACATACATTTCTTATATTGGTTGACAAGGTCCCATGAGATCAGAGTACTAGCTACTCTCACCCTCATTCATAGTGAATCATCCCTCACTCACAGCGGAAACATAGTGTTTTGTTTGTTAGTTAGTTAGTTTGTTTGTTTTTGTAATTCTTCAAACTAACTGAATTCTTTCCCACCAGAGACACTTGTCGAATGCTGCCTTTCCTTTTTCATTTGTATTTTCTTGTTCTCTATACCTGCTGCTTGTTCTTGTTGTCTGTGCACATCATAACCCAAATGCCCCATTTCTGGAGAAATATTCTTCCTGGTCACTCAGGTTCACTTGGCTTCTACCATGAAAAAGATAAGTCCGGTCCCATTCTATTACAGATGGCATCAACATGTGTTATGATTTGCATAGGAAATGTCCTCCATAGTCTTATATATTTGAAAACTTGTTCCCAAGACAGTGGCACCATCCAGGGAAGACTACGTGTTAAAGATTCACAACCCTGATCCAACAAGCAAAGAGGGTCAAGGGTAGATGTTGAATGTGATGTACACTCTGGCTCTTGCTTGAGTTCTCTGATTCCCGATCTATCAAGATGTAAACAGATCATGCCTCAAGCATCCACCAAGGTGGTCCAGCTGCCGTGCCTTCATCACCAGAATGGAATGTGCCTCTTCAGACCAGGAGTGAAATAAATCATTCCCTCTAACAATTCCTCCTTCTCTAATTTCTGCCTCTCTCTACCATGTGGTCAATCTCTAATCGAGAAAGCCTAGAATTATCAGGAGTTGGTTTCTCTCCCATCAACCAGCATATTTTCTTTAATGTGTCTCAAAAATACTTCTTCTCTGTGCTTCAGGATTTCAGCTTTCTCCATTTTGAGCCTGTCAGTTTGGTTCCTGCTTCAACTTTTTATTCTTCCAATTCTCAAAACCATAGTCTATTTAGAAAAAAATCCTACCTTTATTTGCTTAGATGTTTAACACCTTTATAAAGAT
>NW_021604792.1:3128911-3218767 GCF_004785775.1 Grammomys surdaster
AATTTTTCATCTTTCCATCTAATTTTGTAATTGTAAATCTCCAACCTTTCAGCCTAAATAACAGTGTTCCCATTATTCTTGGTGCCTTAAAAGACTACTGTTAAAAACACAGGCTTCAGACTAATTTAGACTCATGGCTTAGATCCAAAGCCTATTTGTTCACTGGGCATTCTAAGAGAGAGATTTCAAGTTCATTTCGTCATTGCTTAAAATAAGATACTAAATCTCATGCCACTTAGGTGTCTTCAAGATCAAATGAGGTGATTATCAAGTGTTTTGTGAAAAATATTTGATTAATATTATAGAACATTGCCATTGTTGTCTCTGCTAATGAGAATCCATGGAGGGGGTGTCTGTTCCACCTGACTGAAAATCCTTGCTTCCTACCACATTTTATTGGATATTAAAAAAAACATAAGCAATCAAGAGCATCTTATAAATAGAGTAGTGGGTGCTTGCCTCCTAAATTCAAGTTGAATAGCAAACATTGTTTCTCTGTATAAATGCATCAAATGGCTGCCTCACTCCCACTACTCTCTTAATTCAATTGTAAGAGGTAAACTATCTCATTAGATATTGTACAACTTTTGGGAAAACTAAATAAGGACACATGAATGAATATGTTCTTCATAACGTTTTTTTCTTATGCCTCTTTACCAACCTCTCAAAAATCCTTTGGATGTTTGATATAACAGAGAAAATATATGCATAATATTTACCGTGGATATAAACAAAAAGACCATAACAGAGGTGTAGTAAAAATAAATTTGCATTAATCATAGTGGCATTTGTTTATAATCACTTTCTTGTGCTTTAAAAATTTTCTCTGTAAAAACTATAATATTAGTATTTAGTGACCATTATTAGCTTTAACTAACCTTATAAGCACTCGATGTTTACGAAGGCATTAATTAATCCACACCATCTTCAAAATCACCTCATATAAGCATGGCAATCCTATGAGATTTACTTATTGATTTGGGGTCTACTATAATAAAAAAAATCGCATGAAGTATATCCAAAGGTAATTGAAGAATGTAGAAACCAAGTTATGAAATTCAATATTAAAATGGTATATGCTTAAGACAGGGTCTCATCACACAGATCAAGTTGGTCTCAAACTCAAGATCCTTCTACCTCAGCCTCCTGAGTACCAGGATTGTGGGCCTGCCTACCATGCTAGGTTCTTTAAATTTACATTTAATTAAATAATAGATGGCAAAAAGAGATTTTCTACTACCTAGGAAAATAAAATCTCAAATTTATATTTGACAAAGGAAGGATGGAAATAATTTTTCCTAATAATGTTTCAAAGTATTCAACATTTTCCAAAAACTTACAGAATGAATAACACTACAGTGTTGTTTAAGTAAATACAACACTAACTTTGTTCTTTCAAATTATTGGCCAATTTCTTTGCACGATAAAATAATTTTAAATGTTGAGTAATTGTTAACTTACTGACAATCCTTGTTTTTTTTTTTTTAATTTTTTTATTGGATGTTTTATTTACATTTCATATGTTGTCCCCTTACCCCATCCCCCACCCACCCAGGAACCCCCAATCCCCTCACACCTCCTCCTTCTTCTTTGTGGATGTAACCTCTATCTACCCCCCCACTCCCACCTCCCCACCCTCAAAATTCCCACCCCCTGGGGCGTCCAGCCTTCATGAGGTCAAGGATCTCATCTTCCACCTGTGCCCAGCAGGGCCCTCCACTCTTATATATTCAGCTAAGGCCCTGGATCCCTCCATAAGTGCTCCCAGGCTGGTGGTTTAGACCCTGGGAGCTGTGGTTGGTTGGTATTGTTGCTCTCCTCATGGGGCCACAAATCCTTTCAGCTCCTTCAGTCTTCACTCTAACTCCTCCATTGAGAACCCCATGATCACTTCAATGGCTAGTTGTGAGCATCTGCCTCTGAATATGTCAGACTCTTGAAGACCTCTGAGGAGACATCCATATCAGGCTCTTATCAGCATGCACTTCCTGACTTCCACATCAGCATCTACCTTTGGTGACTGCACATGGGATGGATACTCAGGTGGAAAGGTCTTCAGACGGCCCCTCCTTCAGTTTTTGTCCCTTGCTTTGTCTCCATATTTGCTCCCTTGAGTATTTTGTTGCTCCTTCTAAGAAGGACCGAATCACCCCCACTTGGTCTTCATTCTTTATGGACTTCATGTGGCCTGTGAGTTGCATCTTGGGCATTTTAAGGTTCTGGGCTAATATCCAATAATCAGTGAGTGAATACCATGTGTGTTCTTTTGTGATTGGCTTACCTCACTCAGTATGATAATTTCTATTTACACAATGGAGTATTACTCAGCTATTAAAAACAATGAATTTGAGAGGTTCCTGACGATCCTTGTTATCAGCCATTACTTCTAACACATATTTATGAAGCCAGCCTCCAAAGTTGAAGCAAAGTGAAAGTAAACATGTGACCAAGACTTAACTCTGGAAAACAGAGTCACTGGCAAATATTTCATGGGATATTCCATGCTGTGTGGATTATTCTTGAGATAGCCACAATTTGAGCTATCACCAAAGTCACTATGTAGGCAAAGCTGTCATTGGACTAATGCTAATGTTTCCACCTCTCAAATGGTGAGATTGCACATAGCATTTCTCCAAGCATGGCTCACGTTAGTGTTGGTATTAACATTTGCTGACTAAGCTCTGGGAACCCACTACATGATCCCACAATGAGCTGTAAGTGAATATAAACAGGCAGGTGTCCTGTATCCACAGGAGCAGGACATAGCCTGATCATGGCTCATTCCTCAAACATTTAATGAGTGCCTAAGATGTGCCAGGTACTATGGAGTAAGGTACACATATTTCTGATGCTGAAGAACATGATGGAATTACACATTCAAGCTGAGCCTCAGAAAGTCACCTGAGGGTTAAAAGCAGACAGAACTCAGAGTCTACCACCAACAGAAGCACTTGCATTTCATTGCAACAGCAGCAAGAAATCATGAAATATTGTCTTATACATATGATGTATTTTTATAGCTTTCACTTTAAAATCAATGGAGAAATAACGACACCTCAAGATGGGGGTCTAAAGAAATTTGTGATCTATGAGCCAGTACTGAAGAACATACTAAAAGATCCTAGCTGATGATTCAAAAGAAAAGTAAGTACTAAACAGAGGTTTACTTGTAAAATGAAGAAAACAATAAAAAGGAAGCAAGTCAGCTGGAAGATTATCATTTGGAGACTCTGAAAGGTGACAAGGCTATGATTTGGATCCTACACTAGGTCAGAGTCTGAGGTTCCATCCAGAGGATAGCAGAATCTCTATACACTGGGATGTATATGAAGATGAGTTTCCCTCTTTCCTCCAGTCATTTGCCTAGAATATCCTACTGCTTTCTCCAAGATAACATAGGAGACCTATGTCTTTCTAAGTTTTTCTTTCCTATTAGGCACCGAGAAGAAACCCAGGTAATAATATGACTACAAAGTCCAAAAAAAGCTATTCACAAAATCTTAACGGCTCATCACAGGGAATAAAAGAACTTTCCTTAAAAGTTTCAGACTGGGGCACACGCATACACAAACACATGCACACTCACATATGCAAACAATATGAACATATGTACATATACAAATATATATATACAATACACGCACAACACATATACACAGATATATACATAAAAGTACACATACACATACAAATGTCCACATCCACATACAAATACACACGCACACACACACATACACACACACACAAACCTTTTCAGAAATGACCATTTTGAATTGATAGCCATTGGAGTGCTCTTCCCACAACTAATGAGAAGGGTATCATGAATCCTAAAAAAAGTAAGAAAAGGTTTGGGGGAGTTTTTGCTGAAAGGAAAGGGAAGTGAGAAATGATAGAATTACAGCCTCAAAAATAAAAGAAATAATTAGTTTTCAATATAATTTTGAACATTTTTTTTTGGTTTTTTACTTATTCCTGTTATATCCCACTCACTGCTCCACTCCTGGTCACAGTTACCACATTCTTTCTCCATCTCCTTTTCCCTCCTCCTGAGCAGGTATCTCCTCCCACCCCTACCCCCATGTATACCTCCACCTGGTACTTCAAGTCTCTGTGAGGCTAGGTACTTCTCCCACTGAGGCAAGAAGGTAGCCCAGCTAGAACTATATATCCAACATATGGGAAACAGCTTTTGAGATAGCCCCAGTTTTAGTTGTTCAAGACCCACATGAAGACCAAGCTGCACATCTGCTACATATCTGAGAGGAGGCCTAGGTCCAGTTCATGCATGTTCTTTGGTTGGTGGTGGTTCAGACTCTGAGAGTCCCAAGGTCCAGGTTAGTTGACTCCGTTGGTCTTCATGTGGAGTTCCGATACCCTTTGGGAGGCCCAATCCTTCCTCCTATTCTTTTATAAGAGTCCTCAATCTCCATACACTGTTTGGCTATGGGTGTCTCTATCTGTCTGGGTGGGGCCTTTCAGCAAACAACATGCTCCTGTCTGCACAGCTAATGTCACCTCTATTTTAACCTTGGGCTCCCCCTTTATCCCAAGTTTCTCTCTGGTCCTGGAGAGGAAACCAATCTTCTAATCTCTGTCAGTTGGAATACTATTCAGCTATTAAAAACAAAGACATTATGAATTATCCAGGCAAATGGATGGAACTTGAGAATATCCTCCAGAGTGAGGTAGCTCAGTCCCCAAAGGACATGCATTAGTATGTATTCAGTTATAAGTGGATACTAGCCATAAAATACAAATACCATGCTATACTCCACAGACCCAAAGAAGGTACACAGAAGGAAGGCCCAAGTGAGGGAGTGTGAATCTCACTTAGAAGGGAGAATAAAATAGTCATAAGAGACAGATGGAGGGGGAGAACTGAAAGGGGAGTGGGGAGAGGAATGGAGAGTTCAGGATCAAGTGTGGGGAAGGATGGGAGAGATGGCTAGAAGGCCATGAAAATGTAAAAAAAAAAAATTACTTTAAGCTGTAGGATGGTGGCTTGGAACATGGCTAAATTGATAAAGTACTTTCCATGTAAACATGATGACCAGAGTTTAGAGGCTCAGAATCCACATAAAACTTGGACAGAAATAGGAAATTCCTTCAGGTAAACTTGCTTTATAGAGGAGTAAAAATGGGCAAGCTCTAGGTTTAGCAAGAGACATTGCTTCCTTCAATAAAGCCAATAAAGCGGAGAGAAATAGAAGATAACCAGCATCAACTTCAAGCCTCCATGTGTATGTACATGTGAACACACACAGATTGCAAACACACACACAGATAATTTTAAAAGTAATTTTAATGTAGTATGCTTGCTGAAACAGGTTGCTCAACTCATATATGTGTTTTGATCTACATGCAGACACTAGAATCTGTCACACATTAGGATAGTCTTGTATTTGAAATTATTATTAGATTTAACAAACCATAAATATTTGAAAACCATCTTGGCTCAAGTAACAAATGACAGTAGTAATTTTAGTGAGACTTAAGAGTAGCAGGGATTACAGCAACACCATTGGGAAGGGCAGACAGTGATCCAACATGTTACCCCACTTAGAAGACTTTGCTTGATTTATTTATTATAGGAGTAAACACAAGGCTCTGTGTAGTTTACATTTCCATTTTCCATTCAACAGATGTTTGTTAGACATTGAAATATGAATGCTCTCATGCCAAAGACAGATGCTTACTGGCTTTACACAGAGTGCTGAAAAGTTAGGAACTTAACTAATATGTCAATGTTAATATGTCAATGGAGGGTGTGAACAGAGGACAAGGAAGAAGCAAGAAAAGAAAGGATTAATAGCAGCAAAATGTATTCTTCTCCATGCCTGAAAGGAATCAAAGTGGGTTTTGTGCATGAAAATCACTTGTGGGAAAGTCAGGAACAAGGCAGTTCTGTGCTTAGATAAGGACAGAAAACCCCTGCTTCTTTCTCTTGAGTTCTGCTACTAAAGTCATGCACCACCATATTCCATCAGATTGTTAAGGTCTTGATTAGAAAGAGAACTGGAACAAGAGGAAGACACATGATACAAGAACAGAAATGTTAAGGTGGAAGGAACAAAGGCAGTCCTTCCAGACTGATGGGCCATGCTGAAGAGATTTGTTTTTTATGAGAGCAAAGCTGTTGAAGAAAGAAAATGACATGACTCATCTGCCTTTTGCAAGTTTGTTCTGGAATTTTCACATACACAGCACCAGCAGAAACCAAGGCAGCCTCAGGAGATGCATTAGGAGCGACTTGCAAGGAAGCACAAGAATGAGATGAATGTGGCTTAGTCTGGGAAGTTGGTAGAGATAGAGAAGAATGAATGGATTGGAGACATTAGCATAGAGTGACTTGGGGTATGAATGAAACAAAATAGCAGGGCAGATTAAACCAGCAGCAATGGAAGAAAACACCTGACACTGACCTCCAATCTCTATCCACAGGTGAACCAGTGCACACACACATACGCACATGCCATACATGTGTTCTCATGTGTATGCAGGCACACACACACACACACACACACACACACACACACACGATTAGTAAAATCTTTAACTTTTATTGTTTTTTGAGATGTCGAAGACTAGCCAGTGAATCAATGAATGGAAAGTTGAAAGCTTCTCTTCCATCGTGAGTTTTAAACATAAGACAGCCATCGTTTGTGGATGTCTTCAAAGGATTGTGTGATAGGAGTCTGGGTAAGCATTGATGGCTCAAGAAAGCAGTATCAATAGTGGTTAAAAACAAACCAAGAGCTAAGGAAACAAAACAGGCAGGGAGCTGGACTCGGAAGAGCTTTTGTTAAGTCTCAGTGACTTCTTGTACTTACAAATAGTACTCAGTAGAGGAAGAAATGGGCAACAGAGGTGAAGAAAGCTGAAAGTATGACAAAAGAGTGTGGAGGAAACGCAGGTGCAGAGGACCTCGAGAGCTCTTTGGCTAAGATGTGGGATACATTGACGATAACAACAAGGATGAGGACTGTAGAGATGGCTAGTGGCTGAGCGCACCTGTTTCTCTTGTAGAGAATCTGAGTTTGGTTATTAGTGCCCACATCAGGGACACACAACTATCTGTAACTTCCGTTTCATGAGACCTGATGACTTTTTCTGGCTCCCATGGGTACTGTGTATATGCACACACAGAGAGACACGTATTAATAAATATAAGATAGATTTTCTTTTAGACTAGCAGGAAAACACTAAAACTATTGTTTTAGAGACTAGGTGAAATCAGCCATGTCCTTTGCTGTGAAATGTCATCAAACGAAAGGGAGAGATTTGCAATGCAGATTTGGTCTTACAGCCCTGACCACAAAGGTCTTATCCATCCTCCTGTCCTTCCTGATGTCCAGGATGCTTTATGCTGATGTCTGTATTGATTTGGCTTTAAGTAAAAGAACTACATGCAATTGGTTGTCTATTGTGATGTGAAAGTACGAAAGCAAGTTTATTCTCTGGAAGAGCCCAAGTAAGACATCATAAGCATGATCTTCTTGGTTGACAGAAAAGTGAAGGCAAGTGAGTAAATTTAGAAAGAAAAGTAGCACTTAGTGAGAATTTACTGAATGACACCAGTTCCAATAGATAATGTTTATTTAGTAATTTAATCTAAAAATAGGAAAATATCATGAATCATTTAACTACAACAGTTAGACTTATTAAAATCATTAACTTACTTAATGACATGTATTTGGTAAACGAGGTAACAGTAATATGAACCATATAACTTCTTTCTTTTGTATCATTGCCCAGTATTGCCTGTATTTTCAATGAGGTAATTCAGCCATCCTTATACTGGGGAACTCTAGAGATTATCAATAGCAAGCTGTGGCTAAGGCTGAGGCAGAATGAATCCTTGCTGGTCACCTTAACCAAGAGTCTGCCTTTTGGTACCCTCTAGAGTTGTCATGCCTGGTATTTTCAGTCTGAGCTTCACTCTCTAACCATTTGTTGTCCCCAAGGAACTCATATCACTCTATGCTTGTGTCTTTAGGACTTTTGGATAGGTCCTTGGTATAAACATCAAGAAAAATGAGCAAACTAGCCTAATGATAGTCGCTAAATTACTTTAACATTGTAAGCTTCAGTTTTCTCATCTGTAAAGATAATTATTTCCTCTTCACACCATCTGGAAAATTTTATATAAAGTCATCCAATATTCTGACTGTCATACAGAAGGCATGCAAAACAGGTTGAATGTGAAAATGTCAGAGAGAGAGTATGACTAAATTTAACAAACTAGTTCATGTTAATATATGCAGAAGAGAATATGTCACTGAGTGAAGAGAAGGCTCTAATCATATGTCTCCATCTCCAAGGTAACATGCATGTGTTTCAGGGCATGGGGTTCTACATAGAAAGTATATATTTAAACCCGGGGTCATGATACATAATTTATACTTATTCATTAGTGCCTAGTATTTTGTTGAAAAAACAACCTGTTTCAATTTATATTGATAAAGTATTTTTGGAGTGTCATTTTTATCTAAATTCGTTGTATAAACTGACCGGATAGGAATAGAAGACTAAATTTAGCAAACTGTAAGGGAACATATTTAACTTGTGGTAGCCTGCAGCATCTCAGAAACCATGTTGCTCATATAAAGGTGAAGCCCAGAGAGGAGATGTCTCACAAAACCCTGGATGAGAGAGATTCTCCGAGGACATTGTGAAGCTCCTGGGAATGGAAGTCCCGTTAAGACAACCATAAACACACTGTCTTTGAAAATCTACAGCTCAAACAGCCAGGAGTGGGTTTTAGTTGTTTACCTTGTTGGAACCAACACTATAATTTCAAAGTATGGAGGTTTTCTATGCCATAAAATATAGGTCATGTTTTAAATCATCATCAGAATAACACTGGACATTTTAGGTTGGGGCATTGTATTTGATTTTTGATTAACAATTTGGGAAACTGTTTAATTCATTGATAGATTAAAATAATTTTCAGAGAAGTTTTCTGATAAATAACCAAGATGCAAGGTCATTGGAGTATCACTAATGATTTCTTGCCCAATTAAAAAAAATAAACAAACGAAAAACACGATCACTAGACTGAAGAAATTTTTAACTCAGAAATGTTCCTGTCCAAACAAAAGAGAGGGACAAAAACTAGAACAAAGACCACCCCACCTGGGGATCCATCTCATCTGCAGACACCAAACCCTAACACTACTGTTGATTCCAAGAAGCTCTTGCTGATAGGAGCCTGGTATGGCTGTTCCCTGAAATGTTCTACCAACATCTGACCAATATAGATGTAGTTACTCACCAGTCAACAATTGGACTGAGTTTTGGGACACCAGTAGAATAGCTAGGAGAAGAACTGAAGGAGCTGAAGGGGATTGCAACCCCATAGGAAGAACAATATCAACTGACTGGACCACACATAACTCCCAGGGACTAAACTACAAACCAAAGAGTATATATGGAGGGACCTGTGGCACTAGCTATGTATATAGCAGAGGATGACCTTGGCAGGCACAATGGGAGGAGAGGCCCTTGTTTCTATGGAGGCTCAATGCCCTAGCACAGGGGGATGCTAGATCAGTGAGTCATAAATGGGTGAGTGGGTGAAGGAGCACCCTCATAGAGAGAAAGGGGAGGGGGGAGAGGGAGGATGGGGGATGGATTGGGGGTCTGTGGAGTGGTAACAAGGAAGGGGGATATCATTTGAAATGTAAATGAATAAATTGATTTTTGAAAAGTAACCACAAAACCAAAGAGATGGCTCAGTAGGTAAAATACTTGTCATGCCAGCATGAGTAACTAAATACGGATCCCAGAAGTCATGTGAAAAGTCAGAGTGGTTGCTCACATCTGACTTCTCAGTTCTGCTGAAGCACAAGTATCAAGATCCTTGGGCTTACTGGCCAGTCAGCATAGCTGAATCAGTGAGAAGCCTTGTCTGAAACATAAGAAGAAAGGTCAAGGAAGACACATGACCTTTTGCCTCCACACACATACCCATGAGCATGCAAGCACACGTACACACACATGCACTGATATAAATACTGCTATTCATACTTCAGATAAACTTGACCCAAAAACCTGAAACACACTGGAGATAAATTCTGCTTGCTTTTCAGATTTTTGACCCTGTGTTGTTAGATGCTCTAACTATCCCAAGATGAGCTCATGGGATTGGCCTTGCTGGAAATCAAGGATAAAATGTTTCCAACATCTAAATGCAGGACCATTAGAATAACTAGTACATACATTCTCTTTCATGTTAGCTAGCACATTTTACCTGATTTCAGGTTTAAGACTGGGACTCAGATTTTTCTGAATATGTCGTCAACTACACCACAAACAATGACAGGGGTGCAATGTAAACTGAAAGCAAATAGCGTGATTACAGGGGTCATTCTGGAAGTGTATTTTGGAGAATAGAAATATATAACTGGAGAATGTTTTTACTGTCTGATAAGTCCTCTCTGCTCTGAGATGAGCAAAGTGAATCACTTGCAGGGGAAATAAATACGCTGGTATTTACATTTGCCCCAGAACTCCCTTTGCTACATGAGAAGTGTTTAATTGCATTTGTTCATTTGTCTGCCACCCTTGACATGTAGTTTTGATTGTAATCAGCCCATCAACTTCCCAACAACACTCCCATACTCATTAAAAATACTAGTATCCCATTTATTAATGTCAGCAAATTTGTGATTCAAAAAAAAGACACTTCACTAAAGGGTCAGGAGTTTTTATTAATAAAAAAAAGTTTTAAAGCATGGAAGAAATATGAGTCTTTGAGCCAAAATATTCTATTGCTGTGAGAACCAGATATTAATAATTCATTTTTCATCGAATTTGCACTTCTGGGTCTTGGAAAGCCACAGAAGTTTGAAAGGCCTACTAGGGCAGGAAGGCACACTTTAAAGTTAGCTGACCCCTCTATTGAAAGGTGTGGAAAGCAATCCTTAAAACAGTATAAGCTTTCTCTTACTCAAAGTCACTGAATTCATGTGGTCTACAACCTCCAACTTTACAGAGTCTATATTGAATTAATAAAATGGAAAAGATGGGAGAGAAGATCATGAAGGCTACACTTGGGCTGTGTCAAAGAACAGCTCAAAGACTTTCCATTTGTTGGTTCCAATGATTACTCATTCAAAAGCACAAATCAAAGCCACATTAGAAGTGAGGGCACACACAGGAATTCAGCTTCTACCTGCCTTAGGAAGCTCATAGCCTTAAAGAAGCCACAGCAATGTACAAAACCATTTAGAGTCAATGCTTTATGGACAGAGAAATGCACAGGATGGTGTTTGAAAAGATGATATGGGAAGTTATTCCAGAAACAGTTAACATTTGAGCTGAGTCTTGGGAGATGTCTAAGAATTCAGCAGGACCTGGCAGTATGCTCAAGGAGATTGAAATTCAGGAAGATGATCCAAGGCACTGGAGAGATGGCTTGCATTTATGAGTGCATTCTGCTCTGCCAGAGGAACAGAATTCAGTTCTGAACACCCATGTTGGGTAGATCACAACTACCTGGAACTCTAGACACCCTTTTCTAGCCTGCTCAGGCGCTGCATGCTCATATGTGTGAATACACACACACACACACACACACAAGCTTACACCTACACAATCACATCTTTAAAATGATGTTTTAATTTATTTAAATGACACCAATCCATGAAAGAGTGTTTAAGCAAAATTCCTTGGAGAGAAACCAGCATGGCATACAAGAAAAGATAAAATTCTCTCCAAACATAGAATGTAAATGCAGAGGGCAGCAAAGTGTAGATATTGAGGAATTTATATATCCTGTAGATGATCTTGAAGTTGTAATTACTTGGGAATAGGGAGACATAAATGTAAGTCCTACAAATCCACCAAGGAAAGGTATAAACATAAGATGAGCTTCGTAGGACATATAATTAATAAGTGTAAAAGTTCATGTCTCAGTAACCTGCAAGGTTAGGACAGAACACGTGCACACCACTTTCTAACTCTTCAGTTTTTCACATGCTCTATGATGCTTCTGCCATTGTTTCAAGAGGGTGAATGTCCCTGTGCCTGGGTCTCCAAGTGACTGCGTGGAGAAGAGACACTTGCTACACTAATAGTGGTAGTAGTAGTAAAACAAAGAAATGTCAGCATCTCATTTAACAAATCTAGCCTACATAAATGAATTCATTATTCCTTCTTATTATTTCTTCTTCTGTATTATGCATGTTTAATTTAGACTTCTACAGAGGTCTTTCTCTCTCCTGCTAGAAACTATATGAGTTGTTACCTATTTTATCAGTCTGCCTGTCTGTCTGTCTATGTATGTCTATGTATCTGTCTATGTATCTGACTATGTATCTGCCTCTCTATCTCTATCTCTATCTCTATCTCTATCTCTATCTCTATCTCTATCTCTTTCTTACAAATACACACACACATCTATCAATCTTCATACATGTATGTATACACACACAGATGTGAGTGTGTGTGTGAGTGTGTGTGTGTGTGTAGATTGGGTAGGGAACAAGCCAAGTGAGCATGGGAGATCATAAGACAACATGTAGGAGTCAGTTTTCTCCTATCAAGTAGGTTCTTAGGGTCAAACTCATCGGCTGGACAGTAACCAGTAACTATTTTTACATACTTTCAGGCCTTTAAGCATTACTTCCAAAGAAACCAAGATCTAATTACTAAAGTAAAAATAATGATGAAAAACCAGACAAAAATTTTGGAACCAAGCTCTAAAGAAAACAAACTAACAGGCTAGCAGCAATTTTACCTGTGCAGAATGTAAGCAAGAGTTGTTTCTAACATTTAGTGTAGTTTTTGATATTTCTAGAGTAAGCTTTATTTTTTAAAAAAAAAAAAAACAGGAAACCCCTCACATTTGAATTTTCTGAAATCATTGGAAATCCCACCATACATTGGCTTTCATGAAGACCAGACATGAACTTTGTAGTAAAGAGAAGCAGAAGAGGCTAACCTGAGTTGTTTCAGATGGAACACATACACACACAATATCATGTTAAGACTGTCTAATATCTGCAATTTTTTCTTCTCTATGTTTTGGAGAACATAGTCACATCCAATAATGCAGTGTCCAAATTCTTATTTCATAATTTGAATTAAAACATCTAAACTATGGGTTGGTTCTAAGTATTGTCTGCATATTGTGCCTTCTAACTTGCTTAAGTAAAGCAAAAATGTAAAACACTTGTATTATTTATTTGTTCACTTTTGCTTTCCAGTAAATAATTCCATATATACCGTTCAGAAATAGTATTATTCTCATAGAGCCTCAAGTGTGTGAAAATCTTCTTACTCCTTGAAGATTCTTATATGCAAAGAGAAAAAGGAAAAGGAAAAGAAAAAAAAAGAATAAAACCAAAAATCAGAACAAAACAAAACAAACAAACAAAAGAAAAAGCAAAAACACAGAAAAAGATAATAACCTAGAGTTGAATTAAAGACAATGAAAAGCTAAATTAATGTTTGTAGTTGTTATTTAGCTGTTAAGATATTCTGGTCAAATCTCCCTAAAACTTAAATTTTTCAGATTTCAGTTTGAATTAATGGTTAAAACTGTTACTTCAAGGGCTCAAGGATGATTAAAGTAATGGCAACTTTGCTGAACACCGAGGATATTTATATAAGACAAGATGAAAATTGCATTTCAAGTGTGATTTAATCTAGATTCTGCCCATTCAGTTTCATAAATTACTTTAAACTTCATATGTTTCTAAGTTTGGTGTTTTATTTTTCTCCTTTTGGTTTTCAGATGAGGACTTCCGCATGCAGCCTTGTCTGACTTATAACATGAGATCCTCCTGCCTCAGTCTCATGAGTGCTAGGATACAAGCATCTACCATCACATCTGTCCATATTTAAAGACCGAATCTTTTATGTCTGGTAATTGGCCAGTAGACTCCTGCCTTTGTTCTCATCTGATTTTATTATTAATATCTGTCTTGTCTGTTCCATGATAGCACTAAAGCATAGCATATGACGTTTGCATTCACTTAAAAAAAACTTACATTTTCAAAGAAATTGTGAAACTTTGCTCTCCAGTTAAACACTACCTCGTGCTAAGCCATAAAGGTAGAGTAGCCTAGTGATGGCAGGTGATGAACCAAAGAATCTGAGTTAAAGAAGGAGACAATTTAGATGTTGTGGAGAAACTGCATAGGCCTGCTAGAATGTGGCAAATGTCTCAGTATTCAGTAAAGTAGTGTGACATACAGAGACTACCAATGCTGATCAATCATATCATTTATGTTTTATAGTTGGCAAAATGTATCTGTGCTGGGTGGAGGCGGGGAATGATCTCATAGGCTCTCTAACTCTTTAAAGTTTTAGTGGTTCACAAACTTCCCAGGTCTATGGGCAAAGCCTCTCATCATGACATTGGGCGAGCCTCTACAAATACCTGATGGCACTAAATACGTTGTTAGGAAGAGTTGATGGAAGAGGAGCAAGAGAGGCAGACTGTGACTACAAAATAACATAGGTAGCTCTTCTTCCCCTTCAACTTATACCTCCCACAGTCTGACTTGCATCCACTCTTGCCAACATGGCTTTCAGCTCCCTCTGCCACTTATACCCAAAACACTCAAGCAGAGTTTGAGTTTGTCTTATTTTTCAGGTTAATTCGTCTCCCTATAGCCTGGACTCCTGTTTTACCAGTTTCCTGGAAGTTCTTCTTTCTATTACTTAGTTAAACCGGTGGTCCGTTCTGAACAATCATGCTGATGACCATTCTCTCATGTTCCTGTTTAAAAAACGTTGCTCAAGGTTCATTTGTGTATCTTGTCTCCTTCTATAGTTACATTTGAACTATTTCAATTCTTCTGACATGCATGCTTTCTCTACATCTTTGAACCCTTCCCTTTTAGTTCTGTACATTCTCCTGGCACAGTAGATCCACCTTCTGCATCTACACCATGGGATCTCATGATTAGCACCACCATACATTTTCCTTTTGCATTAGGAACCCTCAAGGTGAGCAGCTAATGGACTGGAGACGCAGTTCAGTGGTTGAAATGCTTCTGGCCCAAGAGTACTTGTAGGATCTCCAGTAGTCAACCCCCAAAATAGGTGGTGAGTGTGTCAACCAACTCCTAAGTCCAGCCTTGAAGACAGAAGCAGAAGATCTCAGAACAAGATTGCTAGGCTTATTGGTGAGTTATGGATTAGATTGAGAGAAAGTACCTCAAAGAATAAGGTGAAAGAGTGATCCAGGATGATTCCACCCAAAGTCTCCATCTGTATACACACACACACACACACACACACACACACACACGGAAGATTCATATCTATAGACTACATTAACATATGTGAAAATGAGGGTGGACAACAAACAAAAGAGGTGATTTTCGAAGATGCCTTCACATAGGGATTCTATATCCAGGGGGAAATTCTAGTTAGCTGTGACTACAATGGAAATCTCTTTCCATAACAGATGGAGTCCAACTTGTAAAAAAATGAAATGTACGGCTGACTCCACCCCCTTCAAATACATACTCTGCTTCATACCTGAAGGGAAACACAATACAAGGAGAAGAGGAGACAAAAGAGAGCATTTCCTTTATGTGAAAATGCAACAGATGATTTGATCACTTGCAAGCATTTAGAGTTAGTGGTTTCAAGATTTCAAGTAACGGCTAATTTTTCCTGGCAAATGGAATTGAATTATCAAATTATCACACTGGTGTTAGGCATTTGTAATGAAAGGGAAAGGAAACTGTCTATTTAGGTTTTCCCCTCAAGGCTACATTATATTTGAATGTTTCCTGCCAAATAGCTACACCTGCTGCTTAGGACAAAGCCCGCACTGTAACTTGATTTTTGTAAATAACTTGCTGCAGCCAGCCATGAGTGTGTGCAGAACCTAATGGGCACACCGCCTCCTTCTCCCATGGAGTCACCTTGTGTATCACTTAAAGGAGAAAAGGCTGGCATTGTTGTGTATGCTAGCTTAAATCTGATTTTGCTACTGCTTGAAATTATTTCTGTTGCCATCTCGGCAATTGTCAGCCAACTGACGGTAAGGTTTGTTTGGGGAATTCAGGGTGAGTTTGCTAAGTGAAACTGTCAACCTTCTCAAATACACAGTCAACTCTATTATTTACAGAGTTAGAAAAATGTAGTCATTCCTTCAGCGAAGTTTGTCAAAGAATAAGAAGGAGCACAGTTTAGCAATTTCTAAAAAGGAACCATTTCTGATCTGACTAATTTTAGACAAGTTTTAAATACCATATCATCCCAGGAGCAAGATTGAAAGCAATTCTGTGTTGTTTGACAGGGGATGAATCCAATAAAGAAATCTAAAAAAGATTGGTTGGGGGAAATAGGAATCATGTGTAAAATTTGTTCTAGATTTTATAAAACCACTGATAGATTTGGGACCCAGAAACTAAGGGTGTATTTTATACTCCTTCCTGTCTTAACTGCTTGATGGGGGGGCTGCGATATAAATCCACCACATATTCACAATATACTCACCACTATATGTACATATACATTAACATATAGAGGCCTGAGATTCATATGGTTTATAAGAAGGAAGACTCAAAAACAAAGTCATTTAATTTTGCATTTAGTAATCTCTGGTGAACTCCACATTCTTTTATGCCTTGTGTTTGTATTTAAAATCACTATAAGAATTGTTCTTGTGTAATTTTACTTTGCTGTTTCAAAAAAACATATAAGTCTCTTACTTGATGTGTTGATGTGTGTCTATGCCTGTGGGTATGTGCATGTGAGTGCAGATATTTGGAGAGGCCAGAAGAGGGTGTCAGAGTCCACAGATCTGAAGTTATATGTTGTTTCGAGACATCTACATGGGTGCTGAAAACCAAACTCCTGTTCTCTGGAAAGGCAATGAGGGATCTCAACCTCTCAGCCACTTCTAAAAATCCAATATAAGGCTATATGTAATATAAGAAAATAAACTGTAAAAGCTAATATCTCATTATTGCTTTGATTTAACCCCTTAAATTGATGGTTTAAAGTGAGAAAGAGGGTGTGTACATAGGAGCTTGATTGGATGGTGCCAGTACAACATGGGTGAAACTGTTAGCATAGTCCTGCTGACAGGGATAGGTGTCAAAAAACTACTCAATAAAAACTTGGTATTTATGCCACACAACTTTATGTGTGCTTCGCAGTGTGCAATGCTTGCAAATGTATGCTGGTAGAAGAAGAGATATTGGCATCCATTGCCCTACGACAGGCTTTTTTTATTTACTTCCAATTAAGTGGTTTCACTATGAGTCCTAACTCTCCAGAAACATCATTGTGCTGTGCTTTCTATTTGTCCATACACATTTGGCTTTGAAAGTCCCTTCTGTAAAGCAGAAGGCTACATTTTATTTTTATGACTCCATTGGTATAACAAAAATACATTAATGTGACATAGTAAAATATTTTGACTTATAAGTTAACATGTTCTTACTTGAAAAATCACCATGTACTGATGAACTACTAAAAGTACAATGAGGCTTAGGCTCCATGACTTGTGTGCAGAACGAATAAATGGTTCTTATATACTTGTTAGGTCTTTGCCACATGCATGCATTGGACTATTGTTATGTTGCCAGTGAGTTGCATCATGTTCTTAAGTGTTTGCATTCATCCTCCTAATTAGCTCTGTGGTTCACAGTGTTTTCATCCTTTCGGTTGTTGGACTCCTATTTCCAATAAATAATAATAATAATAATAATAATTGCCCAGACTAATTATTTTAAATATACTCTTCTTTTGGTTATTTATTAATTTTTTAATTTGGGTTCTTAATTGGAAATCATTACTTCTACTTGAGTTTATTCTTTTATATAGTTTGAGAAAAAGTTAGAATTCGCTGTTCACTATGTGAATGTCCAGTTACCCCAACACCATTTACCATGTATGCCTTTGGTACCCATTTTGAAGATGAATTGATCAGAAATGCTTGAATCTATTTCTGGGCTAAATATTTTTTTCTATCGGTTCACTTGTTTGCTTTCATATCATACTGTTTTCACTACAGTATTTTTGTGATATATTTTGAAGACAGGAAGTATGGTGGTCTCAGTTATAGTCATTCAAAAGAGCTTTAGCCACTTGAAGTGTCTTTTGAAATTCTGTATTCTAAGGTGTATTCTAAGATGTTTCCTCTATTTTTAAAGAATATCATTTGAATTTTAGTAGAGATTATGTTACATATGTAAATCACTTCAGACAATGTGGACATTTTCAACAATATTAATTCCTACAACCCATGAATAAGGAATGCATACCAACATTTTTGGTGTCCTTAATCCCCTTTGATAATTTGTGAATTTCACTCTGCAATCTTTTACTAAGTTATAGGTAAATCAATAATTAAATATTCCCTCTCTATGCTATTTTCAGTGAGATTTTATTACCTCTTTTGTGGATATTTTTCAATTATATAGAGACCTCATTGCTTTTCTTCAATTGCATAAAGTTTCTGCTATTCTTCAGTTCCTACACTTTTGATACTAGGACTTGCTATATATTCCAGGTTGGCCCTGAGCTTGTTCACCACACATCTTGCCTCAGTGTTTTAGGAGTACAACAGGCATCAACATACCTGATATGCACTACTGATGCTTTTATAAGCTGATTTTGTATCAGACAACTTCACTGAATTCATTGGTTTCCATGTGTTTTTGGTTGAGTCTTTAAGATTTTGCATATGAATATTCTCATATTCTATAGAATGTGAGATAGATAGATAGATGATAGATAGATAGATAGATAGATAGATAGATAGATAGATAGATAGATGATAGATGATAGATGATAGAATTTTAGTTCATCTTTCCCAATTTGTACTTTTAAAATATTCTCTCTCTCTCTCTCTCTCTCTCTCTCTCTCTCTCTCTCTCTCTCTCTCCTTCTAGGTTTTGTTGTTAAACTGTTTTAGCTAGGATTTCTAGCACCAGGTTGACTGGAAGTGTCAAGAGTCAACATGCTTGCTGTATACCCATGTTTCCAAGAAAAGTCCCTGATTTTCTACTGCTCATGAGATGAACCATAGGATAGCCCACCCCTTTCTCACACTCTGAGCACTTATAGCCTAAGGGATATAGACATGGCATGCCAGAGAAAATTCTGTGGATTAAGTCAAATGTGAGATGGTCATAAATAGTGATTGAAACATAGGGGAACCCATTGAATGTATTGTGCTTCCAAGAACTCTCCTATGCTAATGACAGCTCACATGAGAGGGGAGGTCATGGTGCCGGCCACCTGGTGAGTGGAGCAATGCATGGACACAGAGAGTCTGCTGTATCACAGCACCCAGGTCACCTCTCCCTTTACACTTTTAGGCCATGGGACATCTTCTCAGGCATCCCTTCTTCATGTCATCATCATATGACCTCACACTCCTTTCTTGTCTTGGTTCTCACAAGTTTAACCCAACTGCCAGAGCAGAGAGATAGTTCTTCAATTCCATCCTCAATTCTTTGCAAAGTATTCTATCATATTATGTTTGGATATGATGTCTAATTCAGGCAGTCTCCCTGTTTCTGAAGTTGAAATATCTATTTAACCATTGACTTACCTGAATCTCCTGCTATGGATGAAGAAGTGGGTTCTTGATTGACAGCTCAACCAAACCACTAGCAGTGGATTATGAAGCCATTTCAAGGAGAAGGAAAGCAAGAGAAACAGATGATGTTTCTATATATTATTGAACATCACTTAGTAGCCAATGGACTGCGAGTGCCAAGGGAGCAAATGTAATTCTGCATTTCAATTTTCATAAATATCTCATTTGCAACTCTGTTTCATTCAGACTTTGACAGAAGCATATTCCTAATGCAAATCTGAAAGTCAGTCATTATATTAGTTGCAATATTCTCCTTTAAGATGAATAATGTTTCAAAAGTTTAATAAGGGCACGATAGGCTGCCTGTAATCCCAGCACTCAGAAGGCAGAAACAGTGACACCCTTGGGGCCAGGTGGCTAGCTAGGCTAGCTGCAGGTTCAAAGAGGGAGACCTTGTCTCAGTAAATAAAGAAGGAAGAGATCAAGAAGACAGTTAACATCAACAGATGGCCTGCACACACACACACACACACACACACATGCACACACACACACACATACACACAAATACACACACACAGAGGCTACACTACATACAGAGCACACACACATGCAAAAACTAACATATGCATGCACAGTCTGTGCTGCCTTAAGGATCTGTGTGCATTATTCTTCTGTTCACTAAAACAGGACTAAGAATAACAGCACTTACCTCATAAAATTTGTTATGAGAATTAAATGACTAATATGCATAAGCATAAGTGACTTAGAATAAATAGTATCTAAAAAACAGTAAAGGCTCAATAAATACTAATTAGCATTGTAATTACTACTGAAGAATAAAACCATAGGAAAAAGTAAAAAGTCATATTAAATATAAATCCCAAAAGCAACATTACGGAATATATATTAGTACTTTAGTGATTATCATTACAATGTTCTAATGTATTTCACGTTATTTACAAACTATTAAAAGCAGAATTCATGGGCTAGAAAAATGGCTCAGTGCTTAAGAGCACTGGTTACTCTTGCAGAGGCTGCTAGTTCTATTCCTAGCACCCATATTGCAGCTCTTAACCATCTGTAACCCCAGTTATACCAAAACAATGCTCCTCCTGGCCTCTGCAGGCTAGAAATCTGGTGCACAAGCATGCGAAACATGCATACAGGCAAACCACCTGTAATATAAAATCGAAAACTTAAAACATAATGAAAATACCTCTCCAATTACAGCTTACCCCATGTCATTATTATGGTGAGAGCAAAGTGTCAAATAATGTTTGTCTGGTTTTACTGGAGACTGATTCTAAAGGATGTACAGGGGTTTAATAATTCGGATATTATTTTATACATTAACTTTTTAAAATGGGTTTAAAACATCTTAAAAATAATAAAGGGTAAAATGAGCAAATGCAAATGGAGGAATGGCAGTTCATTGTGTTCTTCATTAGAGGAAGAGGGTTCAGTATGTGTTTCAACAGAGGAAGAGGGTTCAGTATGAGCTTCAATAGAGGAAGAGGGTTCAGTATGTACTTCAGTGGAGAAATGGGATGGGTCTTCTTAAGACCAAATACACTAGACTAAACTAAATCAGTTTACTGACTGTTTAGTTTATTGTTTAGATTGTCAGTTTTATGACTAAACCAAGTGTCTTGATTTTTTTTTTGAGTTTATGGGGACTTCTTTTAACCCAAAATCAAATTTTAGGACTGCATATGACAGGCTGAAAATGGTTTGATCATTTCCTTTCAACACACTATGCTAAACTATGACATTAAAATTAACTTAGAAGACATGAATTTTCTAGTTAATAAATGTAAACATCATTTCTTATCTATTAGTTAAGGGATTTATCAATTTATTCCTATAATAAATCAAATTAAAACTATCCTAGAGCCTAGAGATGGATGAGTGGTTAAGATTGCTTATTGCTATTGCAGAGGTTCTATATTCTGAACCCCTTGATTGCACACAACTATTTGTAACTGCAATTTCAGGAATCAAACACCTCTGTAGGTAATGTGTGTAAGAGATGTATATACATACATGTAGACAAACACTTAGTCACACATAATAAATAAATATTTAATGAACATATAAATCTTTTAAAATTATTCTTAAAATCATATAATGTTGTTTGTACAAAATAATCTTTAAATGACCAAATGGATAAATAAGAAAAGAACTATAAAGGAAAAACTAAAATAGTTTTAAATTAAGAAGATTAACAGCTAAGCCATCCTCTGATAACAGTAGAAATTTGGCCAAGATTTACACCAAGTTGGGACAATATATATTCATTTTTTGAACACTACATTCTACTCTCTTTCATAGGTGAGGTCACTAAATTTGATACAACCAACTTATGACGTGTCTTCACTTTCTTTTTTTTATAATTTACTTTTTCTCAAATCGTAATTAATTCACACAGAGGTTATTAACACAGAAAGGCAGGATGTGGGGAAGGGAATGACACTGGAATGTGGGTGATCTGGGGGAATAGAGATATCATCAGAACTGGGTATCGTATCAGCTGGGTGAAGGTTCAGAGGACAAGTCACTATGACTCTGCCTATGACTCGCTTGTCCTTATCTAAGTTGGTATTTTCTGCCAAGGCTACCTATTTACAAGGTCTATGACTACTCAGGCTTGTAAATTTCCACAAAATCTGTCTGTTTACATTAGCTTATAGCCATCTGATTCAATGTTTTTCCACTGAGACCCAAGACTTGGTGTTAGTATACATGTATGACAGGTCTATTGCTGATTTTAGGCCTATGGCTGATTTTAGGCCTTCAGTGGGTAAGCAGGGCTGCCCCTGACATCTCCTCCCTTCTCTAAGTATAGAAGGGCTATGGCAATTCTAAACTTGCGAAGGCGGGGATAGAGGCCTTACTTCCAGTATTTGAAGGGGACCTTGTAATGGCTCCAGTCCCCCTGTCGTTGTCCAGTGAGGCATGAGGGCCATACCCATCCTGATGTCTTTTTCCTGGAGAGGGGATACTTTTGACATCAACCCCTATGCAGTCAGGCTTGTCCCTCAGAGAACCCAGATAGATATTTTTATCTTTTATTTATATTCCCTTGCAGTGCTTAGCCTCGCAGCCTAAGCAAGAATTCAGATCGCCAGTCAGAGGGGGTTCTGGGTAGCCCCTCTCTGCTTGGTCTAGGGGCAGAAGTCCCCCCTTTTAGGTTGGGTGGAGATGGGTTTTGGAAACACCCTGTATAAAGTAACAACCTCATCTTGAATCTCGTGGTCCTCCATAGCGAACTTATGTTAATGTATCTGAGTAGGTTTTGCTACCAACTTATTTATCTGTTGTGTCACAGAGTTAGTCCGCCTATTTGAGAGCCAGGGACCAGCAGAAAAAAGCAAAAAGAACCCAAATAATGGTCCCAAGATGGGAGGAAATAAGGTTGACAACTTGGAGAGGCTGAAAACCAGTTCTTGTACCAGCCTTCATCTGTCTCTTTCTCTGATTTTTCTTAGGGCCTTCACTACCTTTTTCATGCTCTCTTTAACCCTCCTTGTCTTGTCTATGTAAAGGCAACCTTCTTCTTTAATAGCTGTACACAGTCAAGAGCTGTACACAGCCTTTTCTATTGTAGTAGAGTAAATCAAGTCCAATAAGGATCTTTGCGATTTTAGGAGGTCTCTTCAGACAGCGAAACAAGGGATTTCTTCAGATTAGTGATGTCAATCTCTAGCTCTTTGATGTTCTTGTCAGTGGCCCTTCAGAGGTCTGAATAGTGTTAGTTCGGAGGCCAACATCTGGATTAGAACTTCTAACAGCAGACATCACGGGTGATTCATTTTTACCTGGAATGGAAAAAGAAGGGGATTCTCAGGGAGATTTCTCTTCCCTGGATGTAAATTGTTATTCATCGTATTTATGGTTGGGCCTGGCTTTGTGGAGGTATCTATTTTTTTTATTAATCTTTTTGGTAGCCAGTTAGCTGTGCCTTCTGTGGTATCATACAGGCATATCAATCCTCGGCCCCATAAGGGAACTGGGTCTGGGCCATTCCCTTTAAGGGTAAGAGGGTCCTTTCCCATATCTGTGGCAAAGTTTTGTTGATCTAGGTGGTGCCAGAGGCAGTCAGCAGCAGATTTGCCATGAGCTTTCAGCTTTAGAGAGATAAAAGTGAACAAGGCATGATGGAGAGTATTCAGGAGGACTCCTTCTGAGGGGTACCATTCCCCCTCTTTTGTTTTTAAAGCCAATTTTTCAGAGTTCTTGTAAAATCAGGGCAGAAGCGCCGACAGTCGCTCCTTCCACACTCAGAGAGTCATGAAGACCCTATTTAAGGATATATAAATCTATATTAATAATCTTTTGTCAAAGGACTGTTATAGCACCGCCGACAACTAATCAGACTATATAATATATCAATTAGTAATAGTTTCTTCTACTTTTTGTTAGATTACCTCTCTTTTGTCAATTAATTGTTGAGGAAAATTAAGATTTACATCTCTCTTGAGAATTTTGAACAGAGACTTAAATTCTTTTGTGGAGAGCTTAAAATAGGATCTTAGCCAATTAGCAACTCCTAGAAACTTTTGAAAATAATTTAAAATAAGTAAACTCTCTCCCTCTCTCTTTTTTTTAGACCCTTTATCTGTGTGTTTTTTTTATTGGATATTATACGTATTTACCTTTCAATGTTATCTCTTCTCCCATTCTCCCCCAAAACCCCGTATCCCATACCCCCTCCTCCTAATTTTTGTGAGGGTGTGCTCCAAACATTCTCCCAGTTCCATCTCCCTGCTCTCAAATTCCCACACAGTAGGGGATCCAAATTTTGGGGGACCATAGCCCTCCACTTTCACTGAAGTCTAACAAGGTCACCCTCAATTCCCTACACAGGTGCATGAGTCCCTCCCTTTGTGCTCTCTGGCTGGCAGTTTCAACTTTGGAAGCTCTGGTTGAAACTTTTGATACTACTTCTAGAAAGGACCAAAGCATCCACACTTTGGTCTTCCTTCTTCTATGTGAGTTTTATGTGGTCTACACGTTGTTTCTTAGAAATTGTGAGCTTTTGGGCTAATATCCACTTATCAGTGAGTGCATACCCTGTATGTTCTTTTGAGACTGGGTCACCTCACTCAAGATGATATTTTCCAGCTCCATCTATTTGCCTAAGAATTTCATGAACTCATTGTTTTTAATAGCTGAGTAGTACTCCATTGTATAAATGTACCACATTTTCTGCATCCATTCTTCTGTTGAAGGGCATCTGGGTTCTTTCCAGCTTCTGGCTATTATAAATAACGCTGCTATGAACATGGTGGAGCATGTGTCTCTGTTGTATGTTGAAACGTCTTTTGGGTATATGCCCAGGAGTGGTATAGCTGGGTCCTCAGATAACACTATGTTCAATTTTCTGAGATGTCCATAGTGGTTGTACCAGTTTACAATCCCATCAACAGTAGAGGAGTGTTCCTCTTTCTCCACATCCTCGCCAACATGTGCTGTCATCTGTGTTTTTGATCTTAGCCATTCTGACTGGTGTGAGGTGGAATCTCAGTGTTGTTTTCATTTGCATTTCCCTGATGACTAGGGATGCTGAACACTTCTTTAGGTGCTTCTCAACCATTCGAGCTTCCTCAGTTGAGAATTCTTTGTTCAGCTTTGTGCTCCATTTTTTAATAGGGTTCTTTGATTGTCTAGAGTCTAATTTCTTCAGTTCTTTGTATACCTTGGATATTAGCCCTTTATCAGATGTAGGGTTGCTGAAGATCTTTTTCCAATCTGTTGGTTACCACTTTGTCCTATTGACTCTGTCCTTTGCTTTACAGAAGCTTTGCAGTTTTATGAGGTCCCATTTGTCAAATCTTGGTCTTAGAGCACAGGCCATTGGTGTTCTGTTCAGGAACTTTTCTCCTGTGCCTATGTGTTCCAGGCTTTTCCCCAGTTTCTCTTCTATTAGTTTCAGTGTGGCTGGTTTTAGGTGGAGGTCCTTGATCCACTTGGAATTGAGCTTTGTACAAGGAGATCAATTTACATTTTTCTACATGCTGACCTCAAGTTGGACCAGCACCATTTGTTGAAAATGCTGTCTTTTTCCCACTTGATGGTTTTAGCTCCTTTGTCAAAGATCAGGTGACCATAGGTATGGGGGTTCATTTCTGGGTCTTCTATTCTATTCCATTGATCCTCCCACTTGTCTCTGTTCCAATACCACACAGTTTTTACCACTATTGCTTTGTAGTACAGCTTGAAGTCAGGGATGGTGATTCCCCCAGAAGTTCTTTTATTGCTGAGAGTAGTTTTCACAGTCCTGGGTTTTTTGTTATTCCAAATGAATTTTAAGATTGCTCTTTCTACCTCTGTGAAGAATTGAGTGGGAATTTTGATGGGGATTACATTAAATATGTAGTTGGCTTTTGGCAAAATAGTCATTTTTACTATATTAATCCTTCCAATCCATGAGCATGGGAGATCTTTCCATCTTCTGAGATCTGCTTCGATTTCTTTCTTCAGGGGCATGGAGTTCTTGTCATACAGGTCTTTTACCTGCTTGGTTAGGTTCACACCCAGGTATTTTATATTATCTGTGACTATTGTGAAGGGTGTCATTTCCATAATTTCTTTCTCAGCCAGTTTATCTTTTGAGTAGAGGAAGGCTACTGATTTGCTTGAGTTAATTTTATATCCAGCCACTTTGCTAAAGTTGTTTATCAGGTTTAGGAGTTCTCTGGTGGAGGTTTTGGGGTCACTTAAGTATACTATCATATCATCTGCAAATAGTGAGATTTTGAATTCTTCCTTTCCAATTTGTATCCCTTTGACCTCCTTGTGTTGCCTAATTGCTCTGGCTAGGACTTCCAATACTATATTAAATAAGTAGGGGGAGAGTGGGCAGCCTTGCCTAGTCCCTGATTTTAGTGGGATTGCTTCAAGTTTCTCTCCATTTAGTTTGATGTTGGCTACTGGTTTGCTGTATATTGCTTTTACTATGTTTAGGTATGGACCTTGAATTCCTGATCTTTCCAAGACTTTTATCATGAAGGGGTGTTGAATTTTGTCAAATGCTTTCTCAGCATCTAATGATATGATCATGTGGTTTTTTTCTTTGAGTTTGTTTATATGGTAGATTACATTGATGGATTTCCGAATATTGAACCAACCCTGCATTGCTGGGATAAAGCCTACTTGATCATGATGGATAATTGTTTTGATGTGTTCTTGGATTCAGTTCGCTAGAATTTTATTGAGTAATTTTGCATCAATGTTCATAAAGGAGATTGGTCTGAAGTTCTCTTTCTTTGTTGGGTCTTTGTGTGGTTTAGTTATGAGCATAATTGTGGCTTCATAGAATGAATTGGGCAGTGTACCTTCTGTTTCTATTTTGTGGAATAGTTTGAAGAGAATTGGAATTAGGTCTTCCTTGAAGGTCTGATAGAATTCTGCACTAAAACCGTCTGGTCCTGGACTTTTCTTTCTAGGGAGACTTTTAATGACTGCTTCTATTTCTTTTGGGGTTATGGGACTGTTTAGATGGTTTTTCTGGTCCTGATTTAACATTGGTAACTGGTATTTGTCTAGAAAATTGGCCATTTCATCCACATTTTCCAATTTTGTTGAGTATAGGCTTTTGTAGTAGGATCTGATGATTTTTTTTAATTTCCTCGGTTTCTGTTGTTATGTCCCCCTTTTGAGTTCTGATTTTATTAATTTGGATACTGTCTCTCTGCCCTCTGATTAGTCTGGCTAAGGGTTTATCTACCTTGTTGATTTTCTCAAAGAACCAGCTCCTGGTTTTATTGATTCTTTGGATAGTTCTTTTTGTTTCTATTTGGTTGATATCAGCCCTGAGTTTGATTATTTCCTGCCGTCTACTCCTCTTGGGTGTATTAGCTTCTTTTTGTTCTAGGTCTTTCAGGTGTGTCATCAAGCTGCTAGGGTATGCTCCCTCCAGTTTCTTTTTGTAGGCACTTAGAGCTATGAATTTTCCTCTTAGCACTGCTTTCATTGTATCCCATAGATTTTGGTATGATGTGTCATCATTTTCATTAAATTCTAAAAAGTTTTTTATTTCTTCCTTTACCAGGTTATCAAGGAGTAGGGTGTTGTTCAGTTTCCATGTGAATGTGGGCTTTCCATTGTCTTTGTCATTTTTGAACTCCAGCCTTAGACCATGGTGATCTGATAGGATGCCGGGGATTATTTCAATTTTTTTTATATCTGTTGAGGCCTGTCTTGTGCCCAATTATATGGTCTATTTTGGAGAAGGTACCATGAGGTGCTGAGAAAAAGGTATATTCTTTTGCTTTTGGGTGAAATGTTCTATAGATGTCTGTTAAGTCCATTCTGTTAGTTTCACTGTATCTCTATTAAGTTTCTATTTCCATAATCTATCCATTGCTGAGAGTGGGGTGTTGAAGTCTCCCACTATTATTGTGTGTGTTTTGAGCTTTAGTAAGGTTTCTTTTATGAAAGTGGGTGCTCTTGTATTTGGTGCATAGATATTCAGAATTGAGAGTTCATGTTGGTTGATTTTTCCTTTGACAAGTATAAATTGTCCTTCCTTATCCTTTTTGATAGCTTTAAGTTGAAAGTCGATTTCATTCAATATTAGAATGGCTACTCCCGCTTGTTTCTTAGGGCCATTTGCTTGAAAAATTTTTTCCAACATTTTACTCTAAGGTAGTGTCTGTCTTTGTTGCTGAGGTGGGTTTCCTGTAAGCAGAAAAAGCTGGGTCCTGTTTGCGTATCCAGTCCGTTAGCCTATGCCTTTTTATTGGGGAACTGAGTCCATTGATGTTAAGAGATATTAAGGAGAGGGTGTTGTTGCTTCCTGTCGTTTTTTGCTAATAGTGGAGACATCGTTTGTGTGGTTATCGTCTTTTGGGTTTGATGTAAAAGGATTATTTTCTTGCTCTTTCTAGGGTATGATTGCCCTCCTTGTATTGGAGCTTTCCTGCTATTATCCTTTGCAGCGCTGGATTTGTGGGAAGATACTGTGTAAATTCGCTTTTGTCATGGAATATTTTGGTTTCTCCGTCTATGGTAATTGACAGTTTTGCTGGGTAAAGTAGCCTGGGCTGGCATTTATGTTCTCTTAGGGTCTGTATAATATTTGTCCAGGATCTTCTGGCTTTTATAGTATCTGGTGAGAAGTCAGGTGTAATTCTGATAGGTTTGCCTTTATATGTTACTTGGCCCTTTTCCCTTACTGCTTTTAAAATTCTGTCTTTGTTTTGTACATTTTGAGTCTTGATTATAATGTGACGGGAGGTATTTCTTTTTTGATCTAGTCTGTTTGGTGTTCTGTAGGCTTCTTGTGTGATTATGGGCATCTCATTCCTTAGGTTAGGGTAGTTTTCCTCAATAATTTTGTTGAACATATTTACTGGCCCTTTAAGTTGGGAATCTTCACTCTCATCTATACCTATTATCCTTAGGTTTGGTCTTCTCATTGCGTCCTGGATTTCCTGGATATTTTGTGTTAAGAACTTTTTGCATTTTGCATTTTCTTTGACAGTTGTGTCAATATTTTCTAAGGTATCTTCTGCACCTGAGATTCTTTCTTCTATCTCTTGTATTCCGTTGGTGATGCTTGTGTCTATGACTCCTGATTTCTTTCTTAGGTTTTCTATCTCCAGAGTAATCTCCCTTTGTGATTTCTTTATTGTTTCTACTTCCATTTTTATGTCCTGGATGGTTTTGTTCAATTCCTTCATCTGTTTGTTTGTGTTTTCTTGTAATTCTTTAAAGGATTTTTGTGTTTCTTTAAGGACTTCATCCTGTTTACCTGTGTTCTCCTCAAGTTTTTTGATAGTGTTATTTATTTCCTTCTTATAGTCATCTATCATCATCATTAGGAGTGATTTTAGATCTGATTCTTGCTTTCCTGGTGATATGGGGAGTTTGGGACTTTCTAATGTGGGAGAACTAGGTTCTGAAGATGGAAAGTACCTTGGGTTGCTGGTGCTTGTGTTCTTGTGCTTGCCTTTTGCCATCTGGATTGCCCTTGTGCAATCTGTGCTGTCTCTGACTGGGGCCTGTCTTTCCTATTATCTAGGTTGTGTCAGAATTGTTTGGGATGGGTTTTGCTGCTGGGGTTAGAGCTGAGGCCCAAGATGTGCTCCGTGCTCAGGTGGAAACCGGAAGGGGGCCCAGGCTCCGGGTCAGGAGTGGATTCCTGGGTCCCAGTGAGTCCCGGTTGCTGCCTGATTGGGGCAAGTATTGCCGATTCCTAGCCTAAGATACTGGTTGGGTTAGAGCTCCTGGGAGCCCAGCTTCCTCTGGGTGTTGTGAGATTGGGTGCAGTGCTGACTCCCGGGATTTGCCGAGTGCTCGGGCTCAGATGGAAGGACTCCACGCTCCGGACCAGGAGTGAATTCCTGGGTCCCAGTGGGTCCCAGTTGCTCCCTGTTTGGGGCAAGTGCTGCTTTTTCCTGACCTGGGATGCTGCCTAAGTTAATGCTCCTGGGAATCCCTCTTTCTCTCGGTTTTCTGGGGTTGGGTGCTGAGCTGCCTCCTGTGACCTGCTCTATGCTCGGGCCCAGACTGGAAGTCTTGTCTTCACTTTCAATATCTTCCACTACTGTAGACATTGAGCAGATGTGTAAAACATGTTTCTAATGAGTTTCCAGTTTTAAATATATTACCCAGAATGTAGAAGAAATAACTCTTCTGTGTCATCAAAATTTACCTCCTGTCCTTTTCTAACTTCTTTTCATCTTAAATTATTTCCATCTATGCCTTACCGCTCCTCCCTTGACTTTTTTTTTAGGTCTTCTAAGTAAATAAACAGAAAAGAAAAAAAAACAGGCATACAGTAAGTCCTAGATCCTTGACTTTTTACGAATATTGACAGGGAACCGAATTGAACTTTAAATTTGTGTTTCCAAATAAACACCTACTTACGAGGACTGCATTGAAAGGAAACTAATGAAATTCCAAGGTGCTCTGGGGTGGCTGTTTTATTCTGATCGGTGGTAGATTGCACTATTGACCAAATGTCAGACAAGGAGCGATACAATGATTGAATAAAAGTGTATACATAATCGGAGCAGAGAACTTTGCCAAGACCAGCGTTGTTGAATTTCTCATAATGCTAAAAGAAATTCTTTTTTTTTTATAGATATACATACCTCTGCTCTGAGTACAAATAATATATTTTTCTGGGCCCCCTCCTAATTTTATCTGTGCCTCCAGATAAAATAATGTGAGGTGCCTTAGCTAGAGACGCTGATGAAATATTTTCAGCCTCGATATTAATCTGTTATCAGTTCTGTAGGTGTGAACTGTGATGAAGATGACAGAGAATCATGCTCCACGGGCCTCGAGTAATTTGCACCAAAGATATTTAGATCTATCTTTGGACACTACAGATCAGTTATTATGGGAGGGGAAAAGCCCTTGGGGAGTCTACCTTGAAACATATTTCAAATGCCAGGAGAGTTGCATGAAAATTGGGTAATGAATGAAATTCTGATTGCAGAAAAATCACTTTGGAATGTGACTGCTGCAACACGCAGCTGCCCTGTGTAAGCCTTAAACATTTAGCAGCCGGGGCTAAGTAGTATGCATTCTTCAATGAATCCCAATACCAATTTTTGGGTTATTCCTCCGTGCCAGTCAGTTGGGGATAAACAAATATTTGTAAAAAGAACCCATAGTTACATTTCTTCCTTTAATTAAAAAAATGCCATGGTGCAGCCATAATATATGACAGCCTATAGATGCCTTATGAAAACTTCACCAAAAAATTTTCATCATTATCCCCATAACTATATATACTTGGCAAAGTGTTTATTAAACTCTATTGGGTATTCCTCAAATAATCCTAGCATAAACCAACTTCTCAACAAGATTGGACTTTCATTCTTCACCACCAAGCTGGAAACAGGAAATGTCATAATTGTTTCTTGTGAAACTTCTCTGAAATGCTCAAAAGTGGATTCCTGATGTAAGCCAAGTAGATTGTTCTGCACTCAGTCTTCTTTCTAAAGGTGAATAACAGAATTGTTTACACCAGGTAGGCATCTATTATGAACACAAGCATAAATCTGAAGTAGCACTCCAGGAGTTGGAGAGTCAGCTCACCAGCTAAGAGCACTCTTTGTCCTTCCAGAGGACCTAAGTTTCTTTCTCAGAACCCACAGATGCTAGGTGACTAATGACCCACCTTTAACTCAAGTTGACGGGCATCTGCGACCCTCTTCTGGCCTCCACAAATACTTGCATTCATGTACACATACCCACAAACAGACCCACAAATTACAGATAATTTAAACATAAAATGGATCTTTACAGAGAAACTCACATGTACGCATTTGTATTAAGAATAAGGTACATTGAACTAAATTATAAAATTTTTAGATAAATGACACATCAGGACATATCTCATATTATAGGCTTTCAATAGGTAATGTATTCTAAGTAGTGAGATTTGGCATCCAAATTGATGTGTGTGTGTGTCTGTGTGTGTGTGTCTGTGTGTGTGTGTGTGTGTGTGTGTGTCTGTGTCTGTGTGTCTGTGTCTGTGTGTATTGTAGTATGTGTTTGGTATATGTGGTTGCATACATATGTGTGTATGAGTGTATCTGTGTGTGTGTGTGCTTGTCTGTGTACATATGTGTGTGACTGATGACAGTGAGCCTTGGCAGAAAAACCTCAGATTGCTCCTTGATCTTTGCAGTTTAGAAGGGCATCTGAACACCAGAAAGTTTTCCATGAATCCAAGAACATGACAGCAATTCCTGGAGAGCTGAAAACCCTGAACAACTGTGGATTTTTAAAAAGAAACTGAAGAAGAATGACCTAACTAAAGTAGTTCCTGAGGGGAGACAGGCTCAGAATGACTGGTCAGTTAGGAAACAATAGAAACACAAACACAGGATACAGAAGCAAATTCTCTCCAAACGTCCTTATTCATAAGTGTAAACAGAAGAGGAGGCACAGATTCGAATGACATGTAGAAGTATCCTAGAGCATTCTGTGCAAACGTTCTAAAGGAGGACATGTCTGTGGTGTTCAAGGAATCAGTCAGAGAACAGGATGACTGTTATAAAGACAATGGGACACTAAGCCAATGGTGGCAAGAATTTGACTTTAACTCCAAATGACATCAGAAACCATATGAGAGAACATGAAATCAAAGAGCTGCACTATAGAACGCTTTTTAACATGGTGTGATTCCAATGTAACTGTAGACTTTCTTAAGATGAGACTTAAATGAAGAGGAGAGAGACACAAGAAGACTACTGTTTACTGCAGGTGAGAAGCAGCTGGAGCTGTGATAAAGATGGTGCTCGTGGGTAATGTCTGAGGATACCATCACTCTCAACATGTTAAAAAAAAACACACAACCTTGGGAATGGTTGATAAATTCTACAATGTGTGTTTTAAAATGAGAAGAAACTTTGGTTATGTAAATGTCAGTTGAAGTTACTGCTCACTGAAGCAATACAATTAAAAGTATAGGTCTTTGTGTGGTTTGTCCATGCATGGTTTGAATCATGACTATTGAACATCCCAGCAGAGGTGTCAGATAAGTAGCTGCAAGCTCTAGATGTGAATTAATAAACAGATTCTACTTAAGAGTTTCATTCCAGGGGACTAGAGATGGTGCAGCAGTTAAGAGCATGTATTGCTTTCTCAGTGGCCCTAAGTTATACTGCCCAACATCCATGTTGTGTTTCTCACAGCTACCTGTAACTCCCTCTTGAAGATGTTGTACACTCTATTCTACACCTCTTCCTACACCTGCAAATGTACACACACACACACACACACACACACACACACACCCCTAAAAACCTAAAGATAAATCTTTTATAAATCCTTAAAAACTATTACACTGAACTCTGGACAAGAACCTAGGGCTCGAGTGCTTGCTTCACACACAAACAAGGTCCTGGGATCAATGCCTGGTATTATAGACACTTGAAATCAGAGGAAAACAAAGAAATGGTTATGGCTGGAAGGAGGAATGTTACTAGCCCTAACTTTTAAGACCCTCTAATGCTATAGGACCGAACGGATGAGCAAGAGTATGGAAAAGGAACCAAATAGGAGAACTCTGCCCTCCTGGCTACAGAGGTGAAAACATTGAATGACCCGACATGCGGGTGGGTACTAGTTATTTGTGGGGGCGAGGAGGACCACAACCTGAAAAAGAACGGGCGAGAGAGAAGAATGGACTCAAGGAAGCAATTGCTTGTCAAGAGTCATCTATTTGAACGCAAAGCGCCTTTTTATAGTATATTTTACAAGAGGAGGGGGTAAGAGGGGCCAGGTGGTGGAAAAGTACAGAATTTTCTTGGCCTGTGCCTTGAAACATTTCATGGTCTACACAGTACACTGCCTTGAATTATGATCTACCTGCTTGTCTCAGAAGATACGGTACACTGTCTTGAATCTATCTGCAGCTGCCAAGCAGGATCTTGCAGTTGCCAAGCTGCAGGGGACATTGTGCAGATGGGGAAAGGTAGGGGGTGAGGGTAAGGGCGAGGATCCTGGCTTCTGGCAATTGAAGAAGAAAATTTTAAGCTCATATCGTGTTACTTACTGCTGCAAATCAAATACGGTGAGAGTTGAAAATTTATCATCAGAGTAAAAAGCATGGAAACAATTATAGGCATTGAAATAAACAAGGAATTAATGGGTCCTGTATGTGAAAATGAAAATGGAGTGAATCTATAAGGTTTTCCTAGTAGGAAAGTAAAGACTGGGTTTCTCATGATTGTTGACTGGAATAGAAGGATATACAAGAGAAGCCTGGGAGAAAATAGGATCAAGAAGAAACTAGGGAAGCAAAAAGGATCAGCAGGTAAAGGTGCTTAGTTACTAATGGGCAGTCTGTCTTTCCTTTGCTTAATTTGTTATTGATTTTTAATTAAGAAGCCCTCATCAGCAGACGTTCCTGCATAGAAAGCGATCACTTGATCAAGGTCAAACATGGGTTAGAGAACAAGCATCCCACTAGAGTAAGAATGCCAGGACCAGGCTCCAGATCCAGCTAAATCATGTGTTCTTAAACATCCAATTCACTTGCACTTGATGAAGGCATGAACTAAGTCTTAATTATTATAGTTTGCATGAGGCCCAAATAACACACTACATACACAACCATCCAGAAAATCGGATCATCTTACTATTTTGAACTTGATTTTTACATAAAAATTTTGTTTCGATTTTGTTTACTTCCTGGAAGTAAATTATAATTGCCACTTTCTTTTCGATGAAAAACACAGCGAAACTTCTTCACACAACAGAACTTCTATTGTAGAATGAAATAACAGAACTACTAAAGTATTTGAGAATGAAATCTTGATATTATATATATATATATATGTATATATATATATATATATAATACATATATATAAAATGTATACATATATATGTATGTATATGTATATACAATATGTATATACAATATGTATATACAAATACTACATATATATGTATGTATTTGTAAACAGTTTATTCCCATGTCTTCTTGTTCCTGAATAATGGCAAAATTGATGCCATTTTCTTTATTCCTAATGCAAAAAAGCCTTAACGACTAGCTAAGACCTTGAAAACTCCATCCCTGTCTAAGACCAAGTTCTCACGCACAGCGCTGATTGACCTTATCTACCTGTCTGAACAATAGACCCTGTCATTAGGGCCTCCCAATTTTAAAAGCAGTTTTTCAACTTCTAAATCCTTACTTAGATGATCTGTGGAAAAGTGCCTTCCACGCTGTGAGGAAGTAAAATGCAGAAATGTTCACATTCATGAGACAATAGCTCCCACTGAATGCCATAAAATGAAATATGCTCTTTCGGTTTTTCTTTCAAAAGAAAAATTGCATAAATAATACATCTGGTCCTTGCAATACCAAACACGCACAATAGCTACTTTACAGCTTTCATCTAAATGAAGGCCATCTCTTTTCATTTTATTACGGAACCATTAATACAACATCACCCCTTCTGATTGGCTATGAAGTCCAGACAGATGGTATCCTGCCTGCTGCCAATGGAGGTGCCAATAACACTGGAATGTGGGGTGGTATCTACAAGTGAGTCATGAGTTGATCAAAACTGAAAATTGAATATAACTTCTTAGATCTAGGGGTGGCTTATCACTAGTTATGATTATCAACTTGACAAAACATAGAATCACCTGGGAAGAGGGTCTCAAAGAAAACATGTCTAGACTAGGATGGTCTATGAGGAATTATGTTGACTGGATTTCAAACAACCAGTCTACTATGGGTGATGTCATTCCCTGGAAAGGGGATCCTGGATTATATAGGCATGGGGAAAACAAGCTGAATGCAAGCATGCTTACACTGATAAACTGCTCTCTATCCTTCATTGTGGATGATGCGTTATTGGCTGCTTCAAGTTCCTTGTCCCTTGACTCTCCTAAAATGATGGGTCAGACTAGACCCTGGAACTGTGAGTGAAAAGAGCCCTCCATCCTTAAGTCGATTTTAGCAGACCATTTTATCACAGCAATTGGAAGGGAAACTAAGAGAGAAGACATGGTCTTTCTTGGGAAAAGTTAGTGTAAGCCCATCTTTCATGATGGCCCCCAAATCCATCTAAGAGTCTATGAACTGAGGAGTAGGATACAAAGTTCCCACAAACAGGACCTGAAGATCTAGAAGCCTTTTCTGTAAAGTGCTATGGAGATTTAGCTCTTTACCAGTCTGTGGAGGGGGCATTGTTTTGATTAAATCTCCTTTGCTACCTGTTTCAATTCAGACAAGAAAGGATTATTTGGGGGAGATGAATGGAAATAATGGCAAAATTAGATTTTTCTAATTACTCATGGATTTAAATTATTCTCACTGTTGTGGCCTCTGTCCCATAACGACAGATAATTGAGAGGTGGCTGTAACTGACATATTAAGGCTTTCTTTCATTTGAGGCAAATAGAAGTACACAGTTAAACATTAGGCTTATGCTCTAGGTAATCAGAACCACATGGCAGATAGCCACCAAACAGAGGTTTAAAGGGATTTGCTGACTTGTGATAAATACAGTGCTAGAGAGGGAAGTTAAGGAAAATTCAAAGTAACCCTTGGATAGCAGCTGGCATTGTATGGATTTAGCAGGACAAGACTTAATTGCCCATGAAAAGGAATTACACAAGGCAGTGTAACCTGTGATTTCTTAGACTTCACATTGGTGTTTCTTTTCTATAGAAGGGCCTTTTAAAGTCTCTCTGTATGATTACATATAATCTTAGTTTTATTTGGAGACATGTAAAAGTACTGTAGTGTGTGGCATGAGTCATTCAAAGCTAACAGAAAATGAGTTGAGACTTGCTACTTCACGCAAGCAAGGATTATGTACGGGGCTTTACCCCGTGATTATAAGGGGGCAGGTATTTGGTGAGTGGTACAGACTGCTACATACCAGCTAGGTGACCCTACACTAAGACACTGAGTGTCTTGTTGCCTTTCTAGTCGCCAAAATGGGAATTTATATGTCCCACTTATGTATGCAAACTGTTAGATAATATGTATAATAAAAACCCAAGAAGTCTTACTTAGGTTTTAATCAGTAACCTAAATTAAAAAAAATAACAGGAATATTGCACTGAGGAGATGGCTTAATTGGCAAATCTCAGTTTGAAGTTCAGTTACTCATGATTTTCTTGTTTTTTTTTTTCATTTTTTTAAATTGTTTAACCCTAGACATTAGTACAGGTTGATTCCTAGAGCTTATGAGTCAGCTAATGTAGCGATTTAGTGAACACCGGGCTCAATGGTTGATCCTGTCATAAAAGATAGATATTTAAATGAGGAAGACACCTAAGTTTGGCCTCAGGCCACCAGAGGCATGGCCACACACATGCACATGAATCTATATGCTCACTAACATACATACACATACAACTCACATACATACACAAAAGAAAAAACTCATAAATTAGAAAGTAAAAATTTAAACATTATTTGGTAATGGTGTGAATTATATCATAGTTAGAGTTTTTAGAACATTACATTTAGTTACAAATTACCACTACTAAGACTTAGATGTGGAGAAGTTAAAATATTCTCAGCTTCTAATATTTGTATTTGCCTTTATAAGAGGCAAATTAAAACACTGGCAAATGCCTTTTAATTTAATTTTTAATTCTTATCCCTTTAGAGACTACACATAAAATATTCATTTATCTTCCATTCCGGTTTGGTAATATATGCTTGACAATTAAGAACTTGATGTGCTAAGAGAGAAATGTGTTTAGGTTAAATGTGTGTGCTTTGTAGAAAGCAGGTTTTGCAGGAACTAAGCTGTACTGCTCAGCCCCTGGAAAGAGATGAAGCAAACTTCTAATTCTTAGAACCTGAGAAATGTCAGTGGTTCCTCGTCCCTCCAATACCTTGCTGACATTAAGAAATACATCTTAATTTTATCATTCAAACTCAAAATGCTAAACAATTAAAAGGCTCCTCTCACTCTGGATCTGTCCCGTCGTTACCATTGATCTGATCCAGCACAGTCTGAGGCCCACAACACTGGCCTTTGCTGTGGTGGAATATTGCCATTAGGATGGATTTAATATTTTTCAATCCTAACATCTATCACGAAACTTTTCTGCACAAATCATCCTTTTTACAATGACAAATTAATACACAAAGATGAAAATTATAACCCTAGATTTGCAAAAGCAGACTGGAGTAAAGCATCAATAACTATGGCATGCTGTGGTTTTATAAAACTGGCATTGATAACTCAGGCATAAGTGGATTTTCCTGATTTTTTAATCTAATTTTATTTACAATAAATTATAATATATTTAGATTCCCCAAAACTGACATGAGGACTTGGTAAGAGTTCAGAATGGAAGATAAAAGATAAGCTTTTGTTTTGCTTTGGTTTGGTTTAGTTTGGTTTGGTTTGGTTTGGTTTGGTTTTGGGTTTGGTTTGATTTCGGTTTCAATTGGTTTGGTTAGATTTGGTTCTGGTATTGGTTTGGATTGGTTTTGGTTGGTTTTGTTTTAGTTAGGTTTTCCTTTGGTTTGGTTTTGGATTGCTTTGGCATTTGGTATGTTTTTGGTTTGTTTTTTGTTTTAGTTGGTTTTGGTTTGGGGTTGGGTTGAGTTTGGGTTGATTTGGGTTCTTGGAAACAAGTTCTTACTTTGAAGCCACGGATATTTTGGAATTTGCTTACACAGACCAGGCTACCCTTTATCCTTGAGTTGGGATTCCAGGCAGCTACTATCACATCCTGCTGAATACTTCATTTTCTTCAAGTCATGTGTCTTCTCTAAGAACTATGCTGAGTGTGACTGTCTCTTTGCAATAATTTCAATAGAATTGCAATGACTACTGTATTTCTTGAGCCCAATCTGGTCACATTGTGGGCCAACCGTTCCCTTATCTCTGCCTGGAATTGACCATTTTATTGGGATGAAACAGCCTATGTAATCTCGAGTAATGACTGAAGCAGTCATTGCTAACTTTACCTCTTTGATTAATGTAAATATTTTTTGAGAGAGAGGCTCATTGTGTAAACCACGCTGGCCTCGAATTTGATATCAGAAAGATATCGTAGCCTTCAGAGGGCTTCATTATAAGCATACACATAATTTTAGATGAAAACACGATCGCTGCCTTATTGCTACAACTTGCTTCATAAAACAACCCATAGTGAAATATCTGGATTGACGAGGCAAACAGTGGAAGTGAGAGACCATTGAAGGAGCCTTTATTTGTTTACATTTTCTGTTTAATAAAAAGTTTGTGAGGCCTGAAACAGAGTCCCAGGGCTAATTCCAACTTCACAAATCATTATAACTTATTGTTTAAATTAGTCATACTTCCTCAACCAAACACAATCAAAATTACTCCTCTCAAGAATGGTTATACCTCTAGTTGGATGTATAAACAGAATTTATTTCCCCCAGTATAGGCATTGTTCTATATGAGGCCATAATGTACAGGTGTTGTGTTATAAATTAATGATATTAATTTCATGTGTAGCTTATGAAGCAGAAGATGTATGCATATTTCAATATAAATTATAGAGTGTAATGGAGTTTTGGATGTTGGAGGTTCAGCTAACTTCATCTCCGCAAGCACTGCACACAGCGTTAATGTGCAATTAGTTTATCTTCATATAAAGTTTCCTTACTTGCTCTTTACCTTGTATCTATGAACTCAGATTTGTGTGCATCACAGAAACCCTGTGCCAGCAGAGTGATGACTCACTGCTGCATTTCTGAAGTTCCCTATGCCATTACTAATTTTACTACCTGGTACAGGACAACAGTCCTGGGCATGCTGGCTCAGGCCAGCTACTCCAGCTACTTGGGATGCTGAGGTAGGAGTATTGTAAGCTCAAACCCTACCTGAGCTCTACTATGAGTTCAAGAACAGCCTAGGCAATTGAGTGAGACCTGTCTCAATACTGAAATGTTTTGAAAGTAGAAGGAGATCTGAGGACATAGCTCAGGAAGTGGTACAGTGCTTGACTACACTATACAGAACAAAGATTCACATCCCTGAAATACACACACATACACAGACAGAGAGAGAGATTACATATACACACAGATACACACACACAGACACATACACACAGACACACAAACAGACACACACATACACACACACATACACACACACATACACATACACAGGCACATACACACAGACACACAGACACACAGACACACACGGGAGAAGAAAGGGGGTGTACAGAGACTATTCAGTTCTTGGCTGCATTATTATTTCTTACTGATATTTTTGAAATCGTAAAAACAATGTACCATTATTAAAATTAAAATTAGGAAAATCTGAGAAAGGCAGAAGTAAGCTCTGAATTCAAATGAACGAATACAGTGGATCTAACTTATATTAAAATAACAGAAATGCATCGATGTGTAGGTAGAGTCATATAGATACATATGAACAGTAGTCCCTTCAGTACTAAACAATCAGTGAAGAGACACTAAAAGCCAGAATCTCACACGGTTTTCAGAGCTGTTCTTCTGATTGTGCAAAGATCTTACCCATGTTTAAAGTAAAACTTCCCTCCTCTTCTATTATAGAAAAGAGGTTTCTCTTCTGAAGGAAGAATTATCTCCTAATTACAAACTGGATTCCAGAGAGTCTCAGAGTTTCTAAGTACGTATGTCCCTTACCATGACAATTAATATCGGAGTCTCTGTTTAAAATTCTAATAACAATATTCTCTGTCTCAGGAAACTGCCATCCTTTCTTTCACATATAAGCAATATCTTATTTATCAGGGTTATGATTAATTATATTGTAAAGGGTAACATTATCCATGCCTGCCAAAGATAAACTAAATTAAATGGACAAACAGATTAGATATAAAGAAGGATATTAAGAGATTATGGGATGACTTCCCTTGATATCTTTAAAAACAAGGCAGATACCCATCTGCCTACGAGAGTTTAGGTAAAGTTTGCCTGAAGCCAGCAGGAGAAAGCAGAGAGATAACTTCTATAATTCTTCCCAGCTCTGTTTTCTCCTAAGAGTTCACTCTTTGTCCTTTAACTCTACAGCATCCTCTCAGCTCTCTGAGGAGGCTGCTGGCTATGATGAGGATTTATTTTTGTTTTTTATTTCTTTCTTAATGTTGACACACTTTCCAACTTCTGCTTTTTTGTCTCAATAAAACAAAATTGAGGAATAGTAGTCAAGAAGAAACACACGCACACACACACACACACACACACACATATATATATATAGGTGAATCTAGGTGAATGTTACTAAAAGTTATGACTACCATAATAAAAATTTAAAATGTGCACACTCTTTATTTGTACAATCCCATGGCCAATCAAATGATCATGGATTTCTAAGAAAATTCTGAAAATCTCCACAACGTTAATTAAAAAGTCACTATATGGAGCAAACTATAATATTCTTCAATACTGATAAAAAGGATAAAGCATGTGCCCTGTTTAAAAGAATACAAACAAACAATCATCAAAATCAAACTGACTTCCTTGAGTAGCAGAATCCAAGCCAGTCAGCCTTGGGAAGGACTGCAGGGGCAGCTCAGGGACCTCTGAGGGAAAGGGAAGCCAGACAAACCAGCAAGGCAGCGGCGCCCCCTGGAGGAGGGCAGTGGAGGTAGCAGAAATTTGTGACGGCCCTGGAACAAAGGCCTCATCCCACGCCTTCGATAATATTTTTCAATATTAAATTATTATACAGAAATGTATACATCTTTGTTTAGAAGTCATTACTTAACTATAGGAAGTTGGCAGGTAAGTACATCATTGCATAAAAAAACTAGTGGTTTTTTTTTTTTTTAGAAAGGATCTTTTAAAATGACTAATATGCTTTTCCTGTAGTCATTTATTGACAGAAATTTATTTCTAAATGCTTGTGTCATTGATGATACTTCTTACAGGGTCTTATTTATAGAATTATGATATTTTAAAGTAGTCTGATAATTTCACCTGTTCCACAGGGAACAAGTAGTAGCTGTTTTGTATATATGATATATATATAAATATGTGTGTATATATATATTTGTATATATTATATACAATAATATATAATGTAATTATATTGTCTTAAATATATTATGTTACATATATCATATATATGTACATATATATGATATACATGAGACAGGTTTTTTTATATATGATATATATATAGTTTATTTGTATATATTATATATAATTATATATAATGTTAATTATATTGTCTTAAATATATTATGTTACATATATCATATATATATGTACATATATATGATATAGATGAGACAGGGGTTTTTTTTAAACATAAATGAGAAGACTTACATAATAATTTGTTTCAATATGCCAAGTCGAGACTTTCCTCACAGTCTGGATATCTGGAGTGGTTTGCTATTTATTTGGGATATAGGAGTAAATTTTGTTCAGTAATGAAGCGTTTTTTGCATAACCAAGGATGCTTGTACTTTGAGTAACAGATCACTAGAGATGAGTAATTAGGTACATTTTGATTAACAAAGCATTATGAAGTATTAATGACTGAAGAAAAACACGTCCCTATCATACATGAGTATAACATTTACCCCACAGATGTTGATAAGAGCCCATTCCTGTCTGTCTGTAGATCTGTCTGCAAGCCCATTCCTGTCTGTACATCTGTCTGCGAGCCCATTCCCGTCTGTACACCTGTCTGCCTGCCTGCAGTTATATGCATTAGTAATTAACTTTCCATAACTCAGAATATCTAAAGTAATGTAAATTTCTTCTAGTGTCATATCACATCAGAATGCTGGGTAGGGACATATATTTAAGAATCGTGACTTCAAGAGACACAGGGTTGTTTGGCAAGTAAATTTTTTCAATGTGATTTTCACTCATCAGGAAAAAAATACTTTTATTGCAGAAAAACGTATGTAGCTTATTTTATCACTGTGAGAAACTTAGAAAATGAGCTAACAGTGAACTCAGAGTTTTTCGCTAAGTCATTGTAATATTGATGATAAATTAGATTACACGGTTCATCATTGGCAGAATATAAGCACTCCTAACTGGGACTCATTAACGAGGTAACTGAAAATAAAAAATAATTCTCTTAGCTAAAGTATTCGTAAAAAAATATAATAATATTTTCATACTTCAAATTTAAGAAAAGAGATGTCATTATCTTGTACTTGGTTATATTTCATTTGAATAAAGATGAGAGAAGATGTCTATAATAATTTATACAGCACTGTGAAACATGTATGAAGCCAAGAGGGCTCAGTGTCCTATTTCTTTAAATTACACTGTAATCATTTTATAAAATTTTGACCATGTATTTTGTGTGATTCAAGGAAAGAAACATTATCCTATAGAAGTGTCATGCTCAATACAGAAAACATTTGATATATTTATTTATGATACATTGTTATACAATATATCACTCTCCGTAAAGAATTCAATAAATAAGCAATATTCTTGGATAATCCTCGGATGGGGACCTCACTCATATTCTGTAAATCATTAGTTCAGTTAACAAGGATTAAACGACCAAAAGCTCATCCATCAGAATACCAATACCAAAAAACAAATGTGATGGTTAATTTGCACTATAATCCTTCATGATTCAGAATGATGTAAAGCCTGAATCACGTCATCAAAAGGCTTTAAGACTTATGGTAAGTGCACTTGATGAAATTTAAAACTCATAGGCGTGGTTACCATTTTATTCTCTCGAAAAACGGGCATTTTGGTGTACTCACTTCAATACAGTCTGCACCGGCAAACCATGCCTGGCACAGGTATCAGCAAAGACACAGGGGAAATCCTAGACTCGCTGTGGGAGTGGCAAGAGAAATGGAGAACGACAGATTCTTCCAGTCTGATCCTTCACGATTCTTTTCTAGTTATTGAGTATATAAATTTCAATCCCCTCGTACAACTGAAGGGGAAAACATGATTATCATATCACTCAAAGCTCGGCAACCCTAACTTCAGCTCGGTATAAATTCACTCTCTAGGAAGTGATATTTAATACTCTATTTCTTAACAGAAGCATTAAATGTTGTACAATTAAAAATTATCTGTTCTACCTTTCTTAGCACAGGTTTGTCTTTGATAGGATGGCCACTGCTAACCCATCATGGCACAAGTATCTGTGCGCGTGAAGGGAAAACAGTTGCGGTCCCTTCAGTTCCTCCACTGCATGTACCCTACTATGTTTTGTATAACAGTAAGGAGTAAGGAGTTATAAATAGACATTACTAGAATTGCTTGGTTTTAGGATTTATTTAATAAAATTGCTAGCTGGCTAGTAGCAATAGGAGCAAAGCGAAGAATTCCTAGTGGACCACAGCCCTGTAAAAAGAAAATAAAATGAATCCGTCACCTTACTATCATAAAGACATCCCGAAAATTGTTTCTAAAGCAGAAAAAAAAAAACAAAGAAGGAAAGGCCAGTTTCTCAGTTAAATGAATGATAATCAATCGTGGATCCAGAGGTGCTTGCGGGTCGTGGATAGTGATGGATTCCGCGGTGGATGCAGAGGTGCTTGCGGATCGTGGATAGTGATGGATTCCGCGTGAGGGGTAGTCACTGTCTTCAGCTGTGGACGCACTGAAAAGCCCACCAGAATCCACAGTTCCAGACCCAGAGTCGCACAGATAACCCGGTTAAAAACTGAACAACAACAAAAAGGTCACGAATGTGGGAAGGGAAGAGTCTTGGGGGCCAGAGGTAATTAGGATCAGATGGGGAGGATTAGACAGGGAGTTATCTGAATGCGTATTAGGCATGCATGAAAGTGTCGAAGAACAAACTCAGCAAAGGTTAAGAAATAATAACACTCAGCACTGAGACAGTACTGATCGAAGCCCCGTCTCTCTCTCTCATCTGAAGAGGATGACTGTAGAAAACAGTCAGGGAGCGTGAACATTTTTAAATCCACCCTGTTTTTTTTTTTTTTAATCCAGTTATCATTTCTTAGTTCTTAGAGTGTCCTCTGTCTCCAGTACATGTGCTTGGCTCTCATCAGCACTAATGGGAATTAACAAGAAAATGGACCCTTAATCATTTATCTTACATTATAGGAAGGCGTGATTTGCGGACTTGATTAGAGTGTGAACTGAACAAGATATTACGAAGATGTGATTCTCTTCAAACATGTCCACTGCAGCAATTCAACTGGGAAACGACTAGAAAAGTTCCTCCCTCTAGATTCCTCACTGCGGTGGTCAGTCCAGAAGCCAGTGGACACAATGTTGCAAAAACATACAAGGGGTTCAGAAACCAGCTATTTACCAAGGTAGACAGTGTTCAGAGTTCCTTCAGCGTTCGTTTAGCGTGTGTTTGCTGCACATCAGTGATGACGTTGCTCTCGAAAGTGAAAACTTTATTTATTTGCCCAGAGTACACTTTAGGAAAAGTATTTTGACCTAAAGTTTTAAGACTTCTATGCTTTTAGGAAACCTGATTGTTGTGTGGCACGTATTTAAAACTTCAAGCTGAGAGCAATGCTAATCTACATCAGGATGCTCCAGGCTGCACCGAGTGTTTGCCCCTTGGAGCAAAGAGAACTGAAATCTGGGAGTTTGGGGGTCCCACTTGAACTAGTGCCTGTTATCTGAGGACCACGGCCCTCCCTGTGGTTTCTTGCTGTGTTTATCTGCACTTTTCCCTCCAAAGGAAGGCTGTGGAGCTTGCTTCCCTGAAGACATGTCTGCTGCTGCTGCTTCTTTAGAGTCCCCACCCCACCCCCACCTGCCAGAAACCACACTTCTAAATCCATATTACTTTTCAGTCTTTCACTGTGGGGCTGGATCACAAACCAGTCACAGTGGGGTAAGAGTACCTAGTTAGATGACCATTAATTTGCTGATTCAAATTTTGTATTTACTGAGAGATTATTATGTGACATGACTATACTCAGTTCTTTGATCTTCAAGTTCCTTAAATTTTTAATCAAAAAATGATGTTTTTTAAAGGAAGCAAGAATATTCTCTCTATTCATCTTCTGGAAATCTTGTCGTAGCAAAAATAATAAATAGTAACAGTAATTTAACTCTCAGGAAGCTGTCTGTAAACTAAGAAAATCCTGTATTTTGTCTTATTAAGAAATTTAAGAAAATTAATTTAACATTATATATAAAAATAGTGAATATCAATATCCAGAAGCAAAATTTGACACAAAGTTTAATAGGCTTTTCATATAAATAGTGCAATTGTTGCAAAACCTCAGACATTGTAGCCATCACAGAAACAAGGCCGCAAAATGTTCAACAGTGTGTTTAAAAAGTAGCATTTATTTGCCAAAATAATGTTACAACTTTGACTGAGGAAGTAATAATACAAATTGATAGTATAGAAACAAACTTTTTACCTAACTGAAAAAAAGAATGCTTAAAGATAGAAAATGTCCCTGTTTCTTACATATCTGAGGTGAGATCCTGAATCATTTTAAATCTTCAGTGAGTGGATTCATTTCAGTAATCATCTAAAAACCAGTGGGTTGAAAAGGCTGGAAAAAAATTGAATTTTAACAGCTTAATGATATTAATTTTCCTAAGCTGTATAAAATATGAAATATATTTAATCTCCAATAAATAAAATATTGGCTTTAATATAATATTTGTAATAAAATACATTAATTTGTTCAAATGCAGAGGTTATTGGTAAACTGAATGCTATGCACAAATATTCCCATACAGTGTGAGAATGTGGAGGGAGCACAGGCAAGCCACTTGACAACTGCTGCTAAGATTTGTCTAAGTAAAGATCTTGCTGTATAGCCCAGGCTATGTAGGGACTCTCTATGGAGCCCAGCCAGCCCCAGTGAGTTCCTTGCCTCACTATCATTGCTCAGTGCTGATGTTACAGATGTGAGCTTCCATGCTTAGTTTATAACTGGCATTTAAATAAGGTAAACCCTAAATGTAATTAAGTCCTGAATGTCGGGAAGCAATATTGATGCAGCAATAGCCCTTTGTTTAACTATAACAAGAAAAGGTTTAAATATAAAAGTAACAGGTCAAAGCAGTGAAAATTAACTATCACCAAATCAGTGTAACATAAGACATGATGTTAAAGCTAAGGAAACAATGTGTAATTTTAACACTGTGACAAATACCAAATATTTTAGGTGATAACATATTGTGCTAACTTAAAAAAAAAGACAAATACAGAGTATTTAGCAAAAACACGGATAATCTATAAGACAAAATAAATAATTAGCAATTATAAGAAAACCTAATCTTGCTAAGAAAACAGACTAAAAATTAAAACAAAGCTCATATTTATTTCACTAAAACAGTTTTTAAAGTCATAGCATATAAAGATAAAATGTAAGAAATGTGCACAAAAAATAATTATTTGATATCTAACTTCTTGTAAACTATATGGCAGTAATTACACTGCTAATTTTATGTACTTTATTATATTTAGTTAGTAATTCTAATTTGGGAAAATTAACTTAAAAATAATGAAAGTCCCTCACAAGTTTCACAGACATACTTCTAAGTGTTTCTTAGTGGGACATAAGGATATGAGTAACATGTCTGCACAATATGACTCTCATAAGACATATTTTAAATTTTCTTTAAACTAAATACGCGAGAAAATGTTCAAAACAATATGTTATGTTTTAAAGACTATCTATTCTATATATTAAATTTTTATAAACAAGAAAATATATGACACATTTCTTTTAATGAGTGACATTTTGCCAGGTAGAAATCTAGGATCAATTTATGATTATGCATATTTTGAAATAGCTACTAAATGTAAAGAGAGTAACACAATAAACTCTAATGACACTCACTGTGATATAATACACACTGCTTCCTCTTTTCTCACACACCATTCTGTTATAAATCTTAGACCTTGTTTAGCTTTATTCTTAATTATTCTAATATACTTTGGAAGATAGTTTTACTAACTGATTCATATTCACATCTAACATATGATAATAATTTTTCATACTTCCCACTCACTAGTCACTGTTCAAATTCCTCAACGTTTTCTGTTGGTAGTAGTGGTTTTTGTTTTGCACATGTTTTAACATAGAAACCCACAAAGGAGTGTCAGGTTATGATATGTCATTGAAATGTTCTATGATTCCCAGGCAGTGGTGGCGCATGCTTTTAATCCCAGCACTTGGGAGGCAGAGGCAGGCAGATTTCTGAGTTCGAGGCCAGCCTGGTCTACCGAGTGAGTTCCAGGACAGCCAGGGCTACACAGAGAAACCCTGTCTCAATAAACCAAAAAGAAAAAAAAGAAAAGAAAAAAAGAAAGAAAGAAAAAACTGTTCTATGATCTACAGCAGTTTTTCCTCACCAGCAACATCCTGGTCTGAGACGCTTGTTGTATGGGACCTTGTGAGAGCAATGAATGGTCAGACCCATCCTTGGCCTCTGTCCACCAGCTGCTCATAACAAGCACTCCAGGGCATCTTCACACTGCCAAAAGGGCAGGGACAATGGAAGGCCTGTAACCGAGAGTCACTCCTCCCCCAACTGCCATCTAGTATGCACTCTCTTCCACAGGCTATCTGCTGTAGACTTCGGAGGAATTGCCCCACAGCCAGCTCTAGGCTTGGCTTTATGGACAGCATCTGTCACAGTCAAACGTGCCTTCATCCTAGGTGGGCATTCGTTTAAACCAGTGATTCTCAACCTCCGTAATGCTGGGACTCTTGAATGCAGTCCCTTCTGTGGTAACCTCCAATCATAAAATTTTTGTTGCTGTTTCACCACTGTAATTTTACTAACTGCTACGAATCATGATGCAAATATCTGATCAGCAGGGTGACCTTAGGTGATCACTTACAACCCCCTAGGGGGTCGCGACCCACAGGTTGAGAAACACCCATTTAAACTCTCTGTCCCGTTTCAAGGAATGATGGCGTCATAGGTGGCTAGACTTACTCTTATTTCTTTTAATCCTGACCGGCTTCATTGAATAAGTCATTAGGTGTTCGTGTCTGCTGGATCTGTTTGCTACTTATCTATGTTTAAAGCTCTACTTCTGTTTTCATTTATGTTTGCTTTTCGAAGGATACACGAAAGTATAAAAGCTGTACATGGATCTGTGTAGTGTTTCCACGCGTGTGTACATGCGATAAGCTTATCTCTCTCCTGTTAAACGGCTGTCATTCAAGCCATTAATCGTCTCCCATCTACATCAATGCTGCAGCCCTGAACTGGGTTCTGTTCTGATCTTCCCACATCCTCTGTAATTCACCTTTGCACGGATGCCAAGGGGATCATGCAAAAATGCGTGTGTAGCTAGGCCAAGCGTGTTCTCCCACTCTGTGAACACTAACAGACCTTTATCAGGTGTTGCCCGTTCGAAACTGTCAGGATTCCTTCCGGAGACAACATGATTAGATTCAAGTACCTTTGTTTACTCTTTCGTCCAACTTGGCTTCATAACGATGTCTCCTCTATTCCTTTGTGTTTGTGATTCATGGTTCACAAACAATGCTTAGACTTTCTGTGTTTAAAATGTTACCAGGCAGTAGTGGCACATGCCTTTAATTCCTGCACTTGGGAGAAAGAAGCAGGTAGAGCTCTGAAGCTGAGGCCAGCCTTGTTTAAAGAGAGTTACTTCCAAGACAGCCAGGGCTACATGGAGGAGCCCTGTCTCCAAGAAGAACAAAAACAAAAATAAAATTTTCACAAATGGTAGCTGTTGGCATTTCGTCTAGGCTCCGCCCCACAGTTACCTAGCAACAGCCAGCTGTCTGTGACTCAGTATTGCCGCCCCCCCACCCCCCACCCCTGCTCTTGTTCTCTTCTCTTGCTCCTCCTTATACTCTCTCCCTATTTCCCTTCTCCCCTCTCTCCACCTGCTCATGGCCGGCCTGTACTTCTCTCTCTCTCTCTCTCTCTCTCTCTCTCTCTCTATCTCTATCTCTATCTCTATCTCTATCTCTATCTCTATCTCTCATTCTACCCCTCCCCCTTTCTCTGTCTCTAATACCCACTCAACTCCCCTCTCCATGCCCTGAATAAACTCTATTCTTTACTATGCAAGTCTTGAGGCTGGTACTTCAGAGGAGAAAGGGATGCCTCAGCATGGTCCTGCAAACGCACCCCCTTCCCCCACACCATACTCTGCCTCCACCAAACATATTCCTGGCTTTTTTATCCTTTTATAAAACACAACAGTAGCTATGGTTTGAACATAAAATGCCACTCATAAGTTTATATATCTGAAAATTTGGTCACCAGCGATCATGCTGTTTTGGACGGTTATTAACCCTTACTAGGTTGGAGAGAAACCATGAGTCACTGGAGGCAGGATTTGAGGCTTTATAGGCTGGCCTCACTTCCTGCCTGTTGTCTGCTTCCTGGCAGTGGATACAGTGTGATACACCGCCTCACCCTCTGCCAGCACGTCCTATCACCACAGTATGGCTTTATCTCTTCTTAAACTGTAAAGCAAAGTAAACACTTTCTCCCTTCCATTGCTGCTTCTCAGGTTTTTCGTCACACAGTGTAGTGATAAAAGTGATTAATGCAGAAGGAGAGTTCTTATTGTTTTTAACTTACTTTATAAATGTTTGTTTCTAAATCTTTGAGGATCTGGATATTTACTATATAGCAATCTACTGTAGTATGAGCAAGTTAATTATTAATCACTGGCATAAAGGTGCTAAAAATGTTCACATATATAATAAATTTAAGCTACGGGAAACTGATTTATATCACCGGAATTAAAGGATGGGGTTAAAGAAAAGACCAACTATACTAGCTATGATTTATGCATTTTCATTTACATTTCCATTTATGTTTTTGAAATATGCTGTAATTTCAATAAAATTAGTTTTTTAAGCTTGCTACTTATCTTCCTTCCTGAGCCGTTGATTTCTAAGCAATATTCAATTTTACAACAGCCTATCAACAAATAAAAACAAGATCAGTTTAAATGCTTCTTATAGTAAACTTCTGTCAATCACCACATTTGGTGAGAGATGAGATACATTTTTTGCAAAAGCAAATATGTAATAAATTTTGGAATAACTTCAAATATTAAGAAATCCTTATTTTTTTAAAAAATAAAATCTCATTTCTTCTAATTATTAACGGAAATGTTGTGGTCAATAATCAAAGTCTAGATGGATGAGATAAACAGACTTTGAAAATGTTCTCACTAACTATTCTTCTAATCCTTTAATACAGGATTTCTTCAAACAATGTTACTTTAATGTCTCATTTACAGGTAAGTTGAGAAGTTAAACAAGAAATTGAAGCTATATGGCACATTGGAAAAAAAAAGATATTTATAGCACCCAAAGTAGAAGTTACTGATATCTTTAAAATTATAATTTAAACAACAAGTGAATTAATGAGTATTAATGAGTAGAAGAGGATCTTATTAGCAGAGAAATAGGAAAAGGCAATCCAGTGATTATTCGTTTAAAATATATAGAAGCAGTAGAATATTGTTCAAACAGATGGATTTAAGAGTCTGGTCTGGTAAACTTCTGATTTGACCTGAGTTGTTGATCGCATCCATGAAATCTAATGTTTTATTCATGTGTTGCACAATCACTATTGACAATTAGCACCTACTAATTCCAGGATTGTTGACTTAAGAAGTCCTTTCATTTACTTAGACTTATTTGATTTACAGAGAAGACCTTTGTAAACCAAACAGCCACACGCCTAGACATAGGAAAGGTATGTAGAGGTACAGGTACTTTAAGAAGGACAGAGATTCCAGCACTGTGTGCATTTCAGACATCTACCAAATGAAAGGAGATAGATAGATGAAAGGAGATGACAGATGGATACATGATCGGTGGCATCAGGAGAGATAGAAGGTAGACCATAAATGAATGGATGGATGGTAAGCAGACGAAGACGAACATAGACAGACAGATAGACCATAGGTAATGTCCTAATTAGGGTTACTATTTCTATGGCAAAGCACAATGACCAAAAGCAGGTTGGGAAGGAAAGCATTTATTTGGCTTACTCTTCCATATCATAGTCCATCAATGAAAGAAATCAGGATATGAACTTAAGCAGACCAGTAACCTAGAGGCAGGAGCTGATGCAGAGGCCATGGAGGGGTGCTGCCTTGGGACCACCGTCCCAGTGCCCTTCCCCATCAATAACTAATGAAGAACATGGCCTACAGGTTTGCATATAGCCCAACCTTATGTTAGCATTTTCTTAATTGAGGCACCATCCTCTGTGATGACTCCAGTTTGTATCAAGTTGAAAACTTAAAACAAGACCAGCACAGATAATTAGTGTATGGATGAATAGATGACAAGTTAACCCCATAAGTTCATGTGTTTGAACACTTAGCCATAGGGAGTAGCACTATCAGGAGGTGTGGCCTCACTGGAGGAAGTATGTCACTGTGGGGGTGGGCTTTGAGGTCTCCTATGTTCAAGTTACACCAAGTGTGACATAGAGTCTCCTCCTTGCTCCTTTGGATCAAGATGTAGAACTCTCAGCTAGCTCCATTTCCAGGCTTCCCACCATGATGATAATGAACTAAACCTCTGAAACCGCAAGCCAGCCCCAATTAAATGCTATCCTTTATAAGAGTTGCCTTAGTCATGGTGTCTATTCACTTCGATGAAACTCTAACTCAAATAGATAAATAGATGAATAGATAAACGCTAGACAAATCGTGTGATGGATAATTTTAATTGTTATCTTTACACAATCAACAATCATCTGGGAAAGAGTCTCAAGTTAGGAGTGGTTACATCAGGTTGGCCTGTAGATTGTTTTGATTGTGTTGACCTGTATGGAATGACAAACCCACTGTGTGTGGCACCATTCTCTGGCTTTAGATCTGGATGGCCTAAGAGTGGAGAAAGGGAGAAGGGAACTGAGAATGAGACAGATGCATACATCTATTCTCTGCTCTTGACTGTGGATGTGATGTGACTACCTCACTCCAGCTTTTACCACTGTGGCCTCCCTGATGAGCTAGACCGTGTGAGCCCTGAAAGAGTAGGCTGTAATGCCAGTAAAAGAATGAACTTGACAATGAGAGGGGTAGCAAGCAGGCTAAAAGAGCTTTCTTCTTCTATCTCCTTTTGTTGGTTGACAAGAAGGCACAGCTCAGATTAGAGACGGATCTTCTTACCTCAAAAGTTCTGTATTAAAAGTGGGCCTTCACATTTCAAATGATTTAATAAGACAGACCCCTCAGAGGTATAGCCAGCTGACTGAGTTTAGGCAATCCCAGAGGTAGTCAAATTGATAACCAAGAATAGCTATTATGTCTGGGAAAGGGAGGCCTTAAGTGAGGGATTACTTCCATCAGACTAGTCTATATGCCTGTCACTGAGGAACTTCTTTTATTTATGAATGATGTTAGAGGGGACAGGTCACCATGTGAGATATGAGCCCTGGAAATGTGGTTTTGAGTTCTATAAGAAACCGAGCTGAGCAAGCCTGGGAAGAAGGCTGGTAAGCAGCTTTCCCCCATGGCCTCTGATTTCAATCCTGTCCTAGATTTCTGTTTGCGATGGACTACACTGGAGGATGAGATAAACTTTTTCTTCCCCAAGGTCTTGGTGTTTGTCATAACAATAGAGAACAAACCTGGACAGACTGTAACCTGAGACTGAGCCCATGATACCTTTTCTCCCTTAAAGCTGCCTTTGTCAGGGTCTTTATCATAGCTATGGAGAAGGGAATCAGAGCAATGGAGATCAGATAGTTGGATAAATCGTAAAATTATTTTCAAAGTCCAATCTCTCCATTCTGTAACTGTTATGTAGAAAGGAATTATTAAAAATATTAGAGTTATCTACTCAGCCAGCTATACAAAAACAAAGCTCCAATTGAAACCATAATCATTTTTGATAATTGAATATTGAATTATTGATGTCTCTGCTACTGCCGCTAGTGTCTGCAAATTAATGACAATGAAGTTATCTATTTCATAATTTTAGGATTCCGACATTTATTTTGTGATTACTGTTTCTGAGTCTATTTTGCAAAAAAAAGAAAAACATTTAAATAATTTGTTTATTATGCATTAAAACTGTCTAAACTGTGAGTGTGCTAGTGCACTCATAAAATCCCCAGCACTTGAGAAGGTGAATCCGGAGGTTTGTGAGTGGACAATGAAAAGAGAAACCCTCATCTTATGTCTGTCTGTGGAAAAGCATCCTCTTTTATGCCATTAAAACAATAACGTGGCTGTTACAGCCATTGTAGTACATTGAGCTCCATAGAGATAGCACCGGGGCAAGCGAGAGCCAGATGGGCACTGGGAGACTCTGTGCCTCTCGGAGGAAAATCAACTAAACATAGGCAAAGGAGATCCTAAGAAGCCGAAGCCGTGAGGCAAAATGTCCTCGTATGAATTCTTTGTGCAAACCTGGCGGGAGGAGCACAAGAAAAAGCAGCCAGATGCTTCTGTCAATTTCTCAGAGTTCTCCAAGAAGTGCTCAGAGAGGTAAAAGACCACGTCAGCTAAAGAAAAGGAGACATTTGAAGATACAGCAAAGACTGACAAGGCTTGTTATGAAAGTGACATGAAAACCTACATCCTCCCCCACCTCCACCAAAGGTGAAACCAAAAAGAAGTTCAAGGACCCCAATGCACCCAAGAGGCCTCCTTCGGCCTTCTTCCTGTTCTGTTCTGAGTACCGCCCAAAAATCACAGGTGAGCATCCTGCCTTATCCGTTGGTGATGTTGCAAAGAAACTAGAAGAGATGTGGAACAACACTGCAGCGGATGACAAGCAACCCAAGAGAAGAAGGCTGCCAAGCTGAAGGAGAAGTATGAGAAGGATATTGCTGCCTACAGAGCTAAAGGAAAACCTGATGCAGTGAAAAAGGGGGTAGTCAAGGCTGAAAAGAGCAAGAAAAAGAAGGAAGAAGAAGAAGAGGAGGAGGAAGAGGAGGAAAATGAAGAAGAAGAAGAAGAAGAAGAAGAAGAAGAAGAAGAAGAAGAAGAAGAAGAAGAAGAAGAAGAAGAAGAAGAAGGAGGAGAAGAAGAAGAAGGAGAATCAGGTGGTTCTAGTGCAGTTTTTTTCTTATCTATAAAGCATTTAGCCCCCCTGTACACAACACATTCTTTTAAAAGAAAAAAAAATTGAAATGTAAGGCTGTGTAAGATTAGTTTTTAAACTGTACAGTGTCTTTTTCTGTATAGTTAACACATTACCGAATGTGTCTTTAGATAGCCCTGTCCTGGTGGTATTTTCAATAGACACTAACCTTGCCTGGAACAGTCTGAGGGCTGTAAAATGGCATGGAAATTTAAAACAGGTTCGTGTTGGTGCACAGCACAAATTAGTTATATATGGGGACAGTAGTTTGGTTTTTGTTTTCCTTTTCTTGCAGTTTTATTTTTGAGTTGTTTTTTTTTCATCTTCAGTTGTCTCTGATGCAGCTTACATGAAAATAATTGTTGTTCTGTTAACTGAGTACCACTCTGTAATTGCAAATAAATAAATAAATAAATAAATAAAGTTTTGTTGCTGCTTTGTTGACATTCTGAATGCTTCTAAGTAAATACAATTTTTTTATTTAAAAAGGAAAGAATAATGTTACTGCAATTGATTTCTATCCAAATGAAGAAATTCCCCCTCTAATTCTGGTTTAAGAGTTTCTTTCGTGAGAGGATGTTGAATTTTCCCAAAAAGTTGTTTTTTTTTTCTGTACCTATTAATATGATCATTTAAATTTTACCTGGGTCCTATTTCAATGTGATTGGTGACATTAATTGATTTTCAAATTTTCAATAAGTCTGACAAGCATAGAATAAATATCCCTTGCTCATGGTTTATATTTCTAATATTTCATTGTTAATTTACACTGATATACCATAGAAGATTTTGCAAAAATAAATTCTCATTAAAGTTGGCCTTATAGAAATAGTTTTAAAATCTTTCTATTTTCTGAAAGACACTGTAGAAGTTTCATACTTAATATCTTCCGTAGTTGGAAGAATGTTCCAGTGAGTCCTGCTGCCTTCTGATTTGGGAAGTTATACTTATGTATTTTGTTTCTTTAGTAGTTCCAGCTTTATTGCAATTACCTCTTTGGCCTCATTTGAGATTTTATAGATTGTGTCTTTGGGGGATTTCTTCTGGTCACATAAGTTATCAAATCGTGGGCTGGAGAAAGGTTGATCTATTCCTTCCTGTCCTTCTAGAATTGCTGGAATGCTAACGAGCTCTTCTCTTTCATTTCTGATCTTAGTAATTTGTGTTTCTGGTTGTTTTCGTGGGTTTGTTTGCTTAGAGGCTTGTCGATTTTATTGATCTATTCAAAGAACCACCTTTTGGAGTAATTGATTCTTTTCTATCATTTTCCTGTTTGACCTCAGTAACATTATTGTATCTTTTAATCTACTTGTCTAATTTTTATTGGTCTGTTTTCATTTTCTAAAAGTTTGGTTTTCTATGTTGTTTTTTTACTTTACCCGTGCAATTTTATATTTTCTTTCGTATTTAGGCCTAAATATTTGAAAAATAATTTTGAAAGTTTTTCTTCTAACTCATCTGTTGTTTAGAGGCTTTTTGTTTAACAACAGAGGAAATTTAAAGTTAAATATCTGTGATTAATTTAATATGATTACCTTTAACAGTTTATTTTATATGATTCCTGGTTCTTTAAGTTTGTGTTTGTGCGTTTTATTATCTGACACACATCTTCAAAATATTCTACGTGGCAATATTCAGAAATATAGTGGTCTCTGATGTTAAGTTATCTTAAATAGCGATTAGACGAAATTGATATTGTTTTCTTTTTTGTTTGTTTGTTTGTTTTTTGTTTTTCGAGACGGGGTTTCTCTGTGTAGCCCTGGCTGTCCTGGAACTCACTCAGTAGACCAGGCTGGCCTCGAACTCAGAAATCTGCCTGCCTCTGCCTCCCAAGTGCTGGGATTACAGGCGTGCGCCACCACCGCCCGGCCTCAATTGATATTGTTATTTATTGAATTATTTACCTACTATTATTCTTCCTACTGGATAAGTACCTTACAGATAACAGAATGCTGAAGTCATTTATAGCAAGACATTTTCTTCCAGTTTTACCTCATGCATTTTGAAGCTTTCTTGGTAGGTCCATGCACATGAAGAATTTGCTCTTTTCAGATCTGAACCCTTCAGCGCATTTTAACACTCCTTTTATTTTATGTTCTTCTAGTTAATACTTTTTAGTTTAAATGCAGTGGGTTTAACTATTACAGTTTATATGCTCATGTTGTGTATACACTCAAACATGAATTCTTTATATGAGAAAGACAAAGCAATATTTGTTCACCTGAGTCTGTCCTCTGTAACTTAGCGTAATGATCTTCACTTACATCCAGTTCCCTGCAAATGGTGTCATTCTTCCTTGTGACAAAACAAACTCTTCCTCTGTGTGTTTGTGTGTGTGTGTGTGTGTGTGTACACACTCGTGTGAGAGAGAGAAAGAGAGAGAGAGAGAGAGAGAGAGAGAGAGAGAGAGAGAGAGAGAATGTGTCTGTATGTGCACATGCATGTGAGTGTATATGGCTAGTCTTATCCGTCCATCCTCAGAATGACATATAAGCAGGTACAAAACCTTGGCAATTATGAATTCTGCTGCTATGAATATAGATGTGTAAATATCTTTGGTATGCTTACATTAAATTGAATATATAACCACATGGAGTATAGCTGGGTCACTTGTTGGTTGGTTCTACTTTCTGAGAAATTTGGAGGAATTTCCAGTAATTTCCATCGTATCTGGAGACATTTGCATTCCCAACAGCACTGTATAAAGGTTCTGTATTTCTGTACACCTATGCCAACATTTGTTTTTGTTTCTTTATTTGATGACAGCTATTCTGACTGGAATGAGATAGATTCTTATTCCAATTTTAATTTGCATCTCAAAGACAGTTATTAAGCATGTTGAACTTTATTCATCTATTTATATTTCTTCTTTCAAGACCTGTCAACTCATTTATTGATTGGATGATTTTTTTAATCTTCTTAACCCCTGAAGATTTCCTATATTCTGAAGTCTGCCTTTTCTAAAAAGAATATTACTTCTTTTTTGTTACGTCAGAATTATGTTCCTTTTTCCTCATCTTATTTTGACTTCTTACACTTAAAATATAGACAATGTGCAGAGGATCTTAACTACATCAGCTCTGTCTCCTCTGTACATTAGATGGACTATTAAGAGATTTCACTTTTTCATTTCTCATTTCAAAGTAATGATCTCATTAGACAGGTCTCTACTACAGACCTCTTGCTGTTTATCACATTCACTTATTTTTTCTTCTTACAGTTCTGTCTTCTGCTTTCTCTAGTCTTTTTCTTTTAAATTTTTTATTGGTTGTTTTATTTACATTTCATATGTTGTCCCCTTACCCCATCCCCCACCCACCCAGGAACCGCCATCCCCTCACCCCTCCTCCTTCTTCTCTGTGGATGTAACTCCTATTTACCCCCCACTCCCACCTCCCCACCCTCAAAATTCCCACCCCCTGGGGCGTCCAGCCTTCATGAGGTCAAGGATCTCTTCTTCCACCTATGCCCAGCAGGGCCGTCCACTCTTACATATTCAGCTAAAGCCCTGGATCCCTCCCAAAGTGCTCCCAGGCTGGTGGTTTAGACCCTGGGAGCTGTGGTTGGTTGGTATTGTTGCTCTCCTCATGGTGTGGCAAATCCTTTCAGCTCCTTCAGTCTTCACTCTAACTCCTCCATTGAGAACCCCATTATCAGTTCAATGGCTAGTTGTGAGCATCTGCCTCTGCATATGTCAGTCTCTTGAAGACCTCTGAGGAGACATCCATATCAGGCTCTTATCAGCATGCACTTCCTGACTTCCACATCAGCATCTCTAGTCTTACTTGGGCATTCTGTGATTTCATTTTTTTTCCTCTACCTTAGACAGCATGTGTACTTCTTTTTCTCATTGGCAGTATTGTCTCTTGACCTTGTGGTACTATTTGCAATTAATCTGAGTCCACTCTCAGACAGTGTGGTGCTAATTCATGTATATTGTGGATTTCTTTATGCAGAACATGCAATCTTTCTTTCTCTAGTCAGGACTGTAGATCTGTCACTACGCATTCTCAGAGCTACAATTGCCCACACAAAATTCCTGGTCTAACTATTGGGGATTAGCTATTTGATTTTGGGATTTGATGGCTACAGAACCATTATTGTTTTGAGTAACACAACTGTAAAATGCTATTCCTTCTTTATAAAACTCCACCATTTCACATGTTCCCAAACATCTTAGCTGTGTCATTGTCGTCTCTGAAGAAACTTCTAATTATGTACGTTTCAAAGCCAGTCTACTAGAGGTAGATTCTATTACTTTTTTCTTTGTCATGATGACATTGTGATTATTTCTCTGAGAAAGGTTTTATATATCCTTCCCCTTAGAAAAACAATTTCACTGTCTACAATGTTTTAAATAGTTGTGTGTGTGTGTGATGACATTTTACTGTCTGGGATTTAAATTTTAATTCTGATCTGAAAATCTATATATTAATAAGGTGCTGTTACCAGCCACTCTGACGGTAGTAGACCTCATACATTGCTTCAGGGGTCTTTGATATATTTTAGCACGAATAGAGCAACACATTATCTAAGGCTCATCTTTTCAAATCTGTCTTCAGTGCTGCTGTCAGAATGACTGATCAAGACTAACATTTAACATGACTTACTTTTTCTCCAATCTCTATAAGATTGAGGAACAAAATAGAGAGCAAGCACCCTAACATGAAATACAAAGACCCATACTCTCAGTCTCTAAGCTCCACCTACTAAGGTTGAGGTTTTTTTTTTCTCTCACATACTCAAAGCTTTTACTTCCAGAATATTCAATTAATCACACCTATTAGATGAGGTTCTTGGGGTTCAAGAAAATATAAATAAAATATGGATAACAAGTAAAAGTGTAAGTTTAAGAAGTGGAAATCTATTGGGAGATGACAATTCTGAATTCTGAAAGATGGTCTCTAACCAGCACTACTGTTAGGCACTACCATTTTCAAATCTGATTAAGGTTCAATTTGCAGAATAGGAAGAAAGAATTTTATCTCCCAACATGAACAACTATGAGGCTGGAGAGTAGACAGCACAAAGTTTCTTAAATTTTAGAAGTTTTCACAACCCCCTTTGCCTGTGAAATTTTCAAGTGACCCTGAGTGTGTAGATATATGAAATAGATATGTAAATCAAACAGTTGCATATATTAAATTATTCAAAACTTTATTTTAAAATAATTCTTTGGTATACATATAATTTTAAATTTTATTATTGATTAAATTTAAAAAATTTATAATAATGAGATGGCTAGCCTTGTTTATTTTTACAGGAGGAATTGAATTTTGGCAGAATACACTGCAAGGCATAGAGTGTCTTCAACCTTTTTACAAGGGTGATCAATACTTAGACTGTAGAATCACTGCTGCTGAGAGCACACTTGGCATAAATGTTCAGTACAAAATGGCAGACAGATGTTTAGGGCCATTTCAGAAATTGTTGAAAATTGTGTTCTAATTTCAAGCCAAAATTCGTTTAGTGTTTCTTTTATAAAACTCAAGTCAGCAACTCAAACAGCTGTTTTTGAAATCAAGGATTCTAACACAACACAATACAAAGACAGGCTAATTCAATACTTCCTGACAAATTTCTAAATTGGTTGTGGGTGTGTGACATTCTTAGAGAGAGAAAGAGAATTGCTATTCATTCCATACCACTGCCAGTTCTTGATGTGAGCGAGCTTCTTATGTTAGCAATTGCAAGAGATGATAATGTGTGTCTCACGATACTTGGAAAAGAACTAAAAATCAAAGTACATGTGCATGAAAGATCTCAGTGACATCTTCATTTGGGATGGTCCAAACCAGGAGCCTATATAAATACTTACCAACAACATATGTGAATGGATACATAGACTGAAGTTTACCAAGCAACAGAATACCAGTCAATAACAAGAGTGGAAGAAAATGTGGATATATACAAATCAACCATGCAGAGTCAAGGAAGTCAGATAAGATAAGATGTTCACAGAACTTTTATTTACCCATAAACCCTATTACTAATTAATCTATAGTGAGAACAGTTATCTGCAAATACAGGTTAAAGAGAAGGAAGTGTGAATATGAAGAATTCCAAGAGGTTACAGAGAACTTGAGCAGTAGCAAATATCTTCTTACACATAGTGAGATTTTTCACAAATTTTTCCAGGTACGTACTTGAAAATGTTTTCAATACAGTAGATGCTAATTATACATCACTACAACTGATTAAAGTAGTAACCCCTGAGAATCACAGCTGATTCTTTTATGCCTGTACATAAGCCTAAATTGATCCTCCACATTTCCTCGAACCTAGAGAGACAAAACCCTGGCCATGCCGCTAATGCTCATTCACAACGAGCCTTAGCACCAAGAGAAAAGAGAAATGAGGGAAATCATACACAGTACAAGCATCTGTCTGTCAATCCTGAAGCTCAGTCGCAGCAAAAATGACTGTCAGAACTCAAGTGTTGTATGCAATAAGCTTGTGCACAAAATATTGTCAGAATCGAGCCCACTGGGTTTTAACCTACAACAGTTGACAATATCTAGAAAGAGACTTTAAAATCTCTCCCTTACTATTCACAGACTCATTTTCTTAAATTTTGGCATAATTCTACCCCCACAAGCCCAGAATATTCTTCCCATGATTCTCATTCTTGTCATCCAAGGATAGACACAAAAATCTCTTCTTATAATGTGTCACCATTGGATCAGAGTCCAGTACAGTTCAATACTTTTTTCCCAATGGCACTTTCTCAACTCTTCTCTGCACCTGACTTTGGGTTTCTAGATCTGTTCCCATCTGCTGCCAGAGGAAGCTTCTCTGATGGTGACTGACTAAGGCTCTGATCTATGCATATATAATATAATTAGGAATCATTCTATTGATATATTTTTGTATACCAGTGGTCTTTGATTTTACTCTCGGTCACTGGGCTACCTTGTCTCTGGTTCTTAGTTATCCAAGGAAAGTATGCTATGGGTTCCTTACCATGGAGTAGGGATTAAGTCAAATCAGACATTGGCAGGCTACTCCCACAAGTTCTGTGCCACCATCATCTAGCATATTTTATATGAAGAACAGATAATACAGCAAAGGTTTTGTGGTAGTGTTGATACAAATATTTCTTTTTCAGTAGCCTGCAGACAACCTTCCCACACCAAAGAGACTATATTCTAGTCACTAGAACATAGAGATGAGGGCTCTATCCTATCACAAGGACACTTGCTCAACTGTGTTCATTGTGGCTTTATTTCATAATAGCCAGAATCTGGAAACACATCTGGATGTCCCTCAACAGAAGAACAACACCAAAAAAAAGTGACACATTTAAACAATGGAGCACTACTCAGCTTTTAGGGGACAAAATGAAAAAAAAAAGACATCATGAAATTTGTAGACAAATGGATAAAACTTTAAAAAAAATCATTCTTGGTGAGAGCCAGAAAGAAAAATAAGGTATACATTCATTTATAAGGGGATATTAGTCATTAAGTAAATGATAACCAAGCTACAGTCCACAGATCCAGAGAAGCTATGGTTACATAATGAGGAAGGGTCTAGGTGGGATGCATGGATTTCCATGGAAAGGGAAAACGGATTTTATGAGTGGACTAAAAGTGGGTGGTGACAGGAACAGGAAGAATCCAAACATGAGGAAATGGAGTGGATGGAGAGAGTGCTGTGAGAGATAGTTAGAACTGGGGGACATCGAGGGAGGGATGTAAAACCTAGTGAAGTGGAAACTTCCTAGAATCTGTGAATATGATCCTAATGAGTACTCCTAATAATAGAGGCATAAATTCTCAACTGGCCATTTCAAGTAACCAGACAAGACTTCCAGTGGAGGTTATGGGTGACATTCAATTGAGTTGTTGACTAAAGGGGTCTCATGGAAATCCCCAAATAATGTAGGCGGGTGCTAAGAAAAAAGTTGCTCTCTGAAAACAGACAACAGGGACTCCACTGTTTAGGACAACATCCCCATAACTCATTGAACATGGAGAAGGTGAGCTGCTGAAATTCCTTTTCTTTATACATATATTATTCTTCATCTTCTGCTTCTCCACAGAATATTCACCCACTTTTCTACTTTCTCAACATGCCAAGCACCATGTGGACTTGGAAGAAAGTAGACAATCAAGTTTATTCATTTTTTATGTCATAAAATCACCAGCTGGCAACTACTCTTGGGTTCCTGATAGGTAACTACATAATCTCGATACCTCCTTTATCTGCTGTGTATTAATAAATCGTGTTAACATGGACTAAAATCCATTAAGTATCTGAACCACCCTAAATTAATGTCATTACAGGTATGAACACCCCAATACCGTGAGCAAAATGTATCCAGGACTCGACCTCACACCTTCGTCACGTTAGCAAAGCGTGACAAAAATCAATCAATACAGTAATCAGGGTTTCCATTCTTACTGCCCTGTGAGGCAGAGCTTCTGGGTATAATAGAAAACAGCTGTTAGTCATTTAAGTGTAAAGAACAAATGTGGTCTGCAGACATGGCCAGTGGTTAAGAGTTTATGATAATCTTGCAGAGGACCTGTGTTTGGTCCTTCCAGCATGCATGCCCAGTGGCTTGCAATGGGCCTTAACTCCAGTTCAAGCTTATCAGACTCACTCTTTTAGTTTGCATGGGCTCCTGCACACACGCACACACACACACACACACACGTGTGTGTGTGTATATATATAGAATATAAAATACACTATTGTGAGGAAGTTGGATAAATAAGAGAATGGTCTAGAAGTGTAGAATGAGGCTCTGAAAATGACAGGACTAAGTTGTATCTCAGCAGATTAAACAGTGACTGTTATCACATGGCTCAATCCAATGAGGACATGACTGCCCATGACCAGGGGCAGTGATGGTGAATGCTGAAGCTTGATATTCTGCCACTCTTATCAGAAATGTCTACTCAATTGCCTGAATGGTTTTGCTTCTGGATTGAACTCTTGGCAAGACTAATTGTTTATTAGAATTCAAGGAGCACATCTTTTCTGCCATCATGTTTTGAAGCAAACCTGCCCTCTGCCTTCCCCTCCTGGGGACCTCATTTTTCAAAATCTAGTTTCAAAGGTCCTCGGGTCTTGTCTGTCCTAATCAGTGTGGGTAACTACATCTTTCTTGTCCCATCTTTTCATCCGGACTCATTCGATTGTAGAATTTTAGTCTATCTTATTATACTTAATTACTTGAATCATTGTCTTTCCTATCAAAACAGCCAATGTTATCATCATTGTGGAACCAATGCGGAAGCAAACATGGTAATCCATTTATGGGACATTGTCCGAGCTAAGTGTTGACAAGTCATTGGTGGAAGGAGTTACAATACTAAAGGTCATGACCTCTTTCTTTTCCACATCTGCACTGAGGACTCTGGGTGTGCTTCGTACAGAATCTTCACAGTTTGTGTTTATATGAGTAAGTAGATTTGACTTTGGATTAGGGAGACGATTTCAAAAGTACTATATGAAGCAAACCCAGCAGAGTTGTTCCTTTTGACCAGCTGAGTGGGCGAGAGACAACACCCTCTCACCACACACCTCATCTCCACTGTGTTCAAAGATCATTGACCCTGGGGGAAAAAGCTATTAAAATATAAATGTTATAAGATACATGCTCAGTGTGTTTAGAGTAATATACAGTGCTTGAAAAAAAAAAGGAGTCTTCAAAGTCTTAGATATTTACAGGGATCAGAAAGACGAGTAGCCAATTCCACAAAAAAAAAAAAAAGCTAAGTTTAAAGGGGCTACTCAGCTGCTGAGAGCATTGACTGCTCTGTCAGAGGACTAGGGTTCAGTCCCCAGTATCCATGCAGTGGCTCATAACCATTGGCGACTCCGAACCCAAGGAATCCAGCAGCCTCTTCTGACCCCTAAGGCCACTTCACACACGTATGCACACACAATTTATTTAAGCCAAACTCCCACACACAAAATAATAAAATAATGTTTAAAACTTAAAACAGAAAGAGCATGACGTAATCAAAAGACTGTCAGAGTTGAAATTCACATATCCCGTGATTCTGTCCAGACCAAGTCAACCCAGTCAACAGATGTCAAATGACAGGAAGTAAAATAGAAACTTCACCTAGCTTCCAGAAATTTAACATGATAATTCAAGGTGAAATTGATAAACCCTGTTTCCAAGACTGATAAGACATAAAATACACTAAGAAATGGAAAACGGGAAAAAGGCATCGTATTTAATTACTGTATTTAACTAGTAGGCTGATGGGTAAATACAGAAAAATATGAAGATGAGATTTTAAACAACTGCAGACACCGGCTTTGTCATTCTAGGGGGCTAACCTTGGAAAGCAGTGGTGTGACTAGCAGTTCCTGCTATTCAGTTCTCACTTCTGTCTGTCCTTCCTGTACTCAGCATGCAATTTATAAGTCCTCTCGGGGCTTCTACAACTGTTTGTTACCATGTATGAGCACCTTCCATACAACTGCTACCATGTATGATCACCTTCCATACAACTGTTACCATGTATGAGCACCTTCCATAGAACTGTTACCATGTATGATCACCTTCCATACAACTGCTACCATGTATGATCACCTTCCATACAACTGCTACCATGTATGATCACCTTCCATAGAACTGTTACCATGTATGATCACCTTCCATACAACTGTTACCATGTATGAGCACCTTCCATACAACTGTTACCATGTATGATCACCTTCCATAGAACTGTTACCATGTATGAGCACCTTCCATACAACTGTTACCATGTATGAGCACCTGCCACTAGAGAATATTTTTCATGATCCTGTGTAAATAATTATATAAAATGTGTATATCAAATACTTACTGATAATAAATCATAGATAAATTTATTTAAAGTAAGTCATTGATATACACGTAATATACCATTTATTAGAGTTGAAAGCCTATTTGTACACAAGTGAGACAGAACAATAATAACTGAGAGAAATAATTTTTATATAAACAAACTTCGCCTTAATTTTTGATAGTATAAGAAATAGAGCACCTAAAACATTTTTAGAGTTGATTGTTATTTTGATTTGTCACATGTAACTAGGTAGAACAAAACAGCAGAGGCATAGTCAGGGCTATTTCAGAAGTTTCTAGAAATCCAAAGCAAAAATTAATTTAATGACTTTTTAAAATAAAATTCAAGAAAGAAACTCAAGCATGAGTTTTTAAAGTAGACCAGTCTAACAATAGAGTCCAAGCTAACATGATATATGTTCAGGATTGATCGTAAGGGTGTATGAAATGACTTCCTTTTCCATAACCATACCACTATGTGTTTGTAGGGATAGAAAATTTAGTATAGACCATAAAAGCATTGGAATATATGACAAACTGTAGGCTTTGCCCTGAGTCAAAGTGCTTCAGGCAGAGATACTTGGGGTTGTGCAGTCTGATGGCGTGCACTACTCTAGATGGTCTTGCTGTGTATTTTGAAGCCAGATGCAGTGAAGTCACATGACACAACCCTGGCAAAGGCTGCCAGACATGTCTCAGGTTCAGTCCACACTTGATTTTGAGCTGTATATTTGGTCATCATGCATTCAGAAACTTTCATTATTGACAAATGTTTCACAAACCTTTGTGGGGTCAGGACCCACAGTTTAACAAGATAGAGATAAACCACAGTGACTGAGAAGGAGGAAGGAGAAAGGGTCACACTGAGAGTCACATACACACACATAATGCATACACACACATGCCCACACACACTGTTTCAAACTCAGTTTGATTTCCGATCATGGAAAATCCTTCTGCCCCTTCCTATATCCAAAGGGATGGCAATTGTTACAAATTACTGTTTGCTCATACCCATCACGGGCTCCTGAATGAACACACCAATTATAAAGCTATAACCTTCAGACCCAACAAAGAATTCAGTGAGTCAACACACAAAGACTTCAAGATGGCTCCATGGATAAGGGGCTTGCTTTCAAGACTCACAACCTGAGTTCAATTCCTAGGACCTAACTGCAGAAGAGAAAACTGATTCGCTATTATTCACACACACACACACACTGAACAAGTGTTATCAGATAGTCACTAAACCTTGGAGTGAAATCAGGATCTTTAGTATAAAATGAATATAAGTAAATTTATGCTTAAAAGATCCCAATTGTAGTTTTATTAACATACACACAAATTTGAATTTAATAATGACTAAGGTATAATTTTTCCAAAAACTCCAACACAGAATATGAAAGGAGTTATGATATATCCAACGAGGATTGCATACATATGACACAAGTCCTTTAGCCCAGCACCAGGAGGCAGGGGTGAGCAGATCTCTGTGAGTCTGAGGCCAGCCTGGTCCTCAGAGAGAGTGCCATGCCAGCTAAGGCTAAGCAGCAAGAAACTATCTCAAAGCAACCTCAAATGAATAAAACTCAAAATAAGAAACCATAATGAAAATAGCAAATCTAGATTTAGTTCACACAGTCCAATCATCTCACTGTGAGGGAGGAAACTGGGACACAGAGGAAGTGTAACCTGCTTGTTGAGACATGGTTCTGACACAAGATGAGAGAAAAGTCTTGAACCCCAGGGTGAGCCCTTTTGGTTTTGATGTTTCTTGTTTGTGTAGGCTGGCTGACTATATACGGTTTATAACATGGGTGACACTTGCTTAAGCTAAATATTTCTATTATTTTCAGTGATGGGAAAAAACAAAGAATGATAATTTATGATGCATAAAAGCTATGAAAAGCTCATATTTTAGTGTCTGTACGGAAAGATTAATTTGAGAGGTGCCATGCCTTATAATGTGAGCAAAGGTTACAGGGGCTTTTAGAGAGGAGATGGCATTGCCCTTCATATTGAAAATACACAATCCTCCTTCGAAAGGAAAATATGACCTAAGAAATTAATTTATAAAACTAATCGAAAAATCAACTATCTACAGCTTTCCCTCATCTCCCACTCTCCCTGCCCCACAAAAAAACAACACTTAATTTCTAAGTGGTCAAATTCCGATCTTCAAAGGCAAATTTGGAATGGTGCTACACCATTTATTCTGTGCATGCTTTGGTCTTGAGTGTTCTTTGTTTTAGACAAGTTTAATTTGACTGCGTGGACACTTTCAAGTGAACTTAAGGAAAAGAGAATTTACTAAGGCTCCCCCAGAACTCGGGGAAATCTGGACTCACATCACTGCAAAGCCCCCGACAGGCAGGCGCTGAAGGGTATTTCTGCATTTTCTTGTAACTCCTGCTACTTTAGAAGTAAAAATTCAATAACCTTCTTCCTGGTGCTACATCATGCTTGACACCGTGCTTGACACGGTCAACTCCTCACAAGTGTTCCTTCTCCTAAATTCGAGAGCCTCTCCGGCTCCATTCTCACTGTTTTATTTCAAAACTTGACTTTGGACCGGATCCCACACACACGCCGGTGTCTGAACTCAGTTTTCGGCACTTGCTAGATGACACGGTTATGATAGACTAGAAGATTATCCAGGTGTTTATTGACAGAGATAACTTAAAGCATACATATTTCCATAGTCTGAATTTGAGCTAATGGTCTGTGATTCACAAGAATTTTGTCTCCTACGATCTTCCAAAATTTGACAGATGTCAGTCAGAGGTGAGTAGCCCTTTGTGGAGGTGGCAGGGTGGGCGGGGGGCACGATTGCTATTTCCAGGGACATTTCCTTAGAAGCAGTTGTGTTTAAGAGCCCATACGCTAGACTGGTTTTTCTTTCTTTCCGTAAATCACTTTTTTCCCTCTGTAGTGAGACTTAAAATTCCTGAAGGAATTAATAAACAACTTAACTTCTACCTCCATGATTGGTCATAATATAACTCATTTATGGGGGCTCAAAATCATTTACGACATGATCATGTCTGACAGCCAGCCAGCATCACAATAAATCAACAGTATCAAGATTATTTGAGACCAAAAATACAAAAAACAAACAGCTACAAAAAAATCACTGTCTGTTTTTCCTAAGTACATGCTTGTGTATATTTAAGTGTGTTTGATGGTGTGTGTGTGTATGTGTGTGTGTGTGTGTGTGTGTATGAACAATGTAAATAAGCATTTGTATGTTCGTAAGAGTATATATATGAGGGTGAGTGTAGGTGTATGAGTGTGTATGTGTGTACATGTGGTAATGTGTGTATCTGAATGTCTATGTTAGTATAGGTGGTAGTGTGTGTGTGTTTCTGTGTGTATGTATATATATATGATAGTGTGTATATGTCTGTGTGTACATGTGCTAATGTGTGTGTCTGAGTGTCTATGTTAGTATATGTTGTAATGAGTGTGTTTCTGTGTATGTGTGTATTTATGATAGTGTGTGTGTGTGTGTTTGTGTGTGTGTGTGTGTGTGTTGTGGCAATGTGTGTCTATGGGTATGTGTCTATATGTGGTTTTGTGTATGTGTATGTATATGTGTGGTAATGTGTGTGTATAAGCGTATATTTATGTGCGAGTCTGTATGTATGTGCTTGTATAGTTTCTGAATAGCTGGATATCAGAACAAGCCCTCTCATGGTTTAGTCAGATTTTGACTTTAACATTTCATATCTTGGCATTAAGAACTTATTAATGTGGAGTGTGTAATTTAAGACAAAAACAGGGATTCTGGAAATAATTCTAAAATAAAGCCAAGAAATAGTTTGCATATTAATCACTACTTTTTCTCAAGCACAAAAATGAAAATCGGTCAGAAACTGCCAGTCAAGCCTCGTCTCCCAGGAATTCCCCAATCTGAAAATTCTTACACTTGGTATCCCTAAATCTACAACATTTCTTTACAATCAAGTTTTGAGACTAGAGTTTATGGTAGTGATAATGTGCGTTCCTGAGGCACAAGGTAATAGGTCAACAATCCTCAACACTCAAAACAAAACAATTCATTAAATGACTATTGTGGATGTTAATGAGAGTGTTCAAGACAGGATAATGGTTTACAGTGCAAGAGGACAAAGATCAGTGGCAAGGGCAGCTATGGTTTTACTCATACAAAACTGAAGACAACTCAGAAGTTATAATCTACAGGACAAACAATTTCACATGTTAAACATCAAGGTAAATATCTTAAATATTTCAAGTACCAGTTCTACCAACCATAATCAAATGTTTCAAGTTAAAAAGGAAATATGATATAAAATACTATATATTTATCCTCACTTCATAGTTCATTTTTAAAAATGACTTAGTAGAGAAAGGGACTCTGCAAATGTACCTAAGTCTGAATCCCCATTATCCACATAAAAATAAAAAGGGCCAGGTGTGGCTGCTGCCGCTCTAAACCCAGCACTGGAGACAGGTAAGCAGATGCCAAGACCTTACCTGGCAACCCACACAACCTATAATGCAAGCTTCTGGTTTGTAAAAGCAGTAAAATGCTCTCACCCACTAAGCCATCTTCCCATGATGCTGCAGCCTCAAGAGACTGCAGGAGAAAATGATGGAGGAAAAGAACCATTGTCCTAAGCACCTATAGGCACACATACCTTCAGGCACCACATGTACACAAGACACTCACAAGCAAAGAACCGACTCTTCACGCACCACACGTACACAACACACCCTCAGGCAAAGAAGCAAATCAAGCTAAAAAGCTGTATAGACAATGCTCTATCTTACAATAATTCACATGAGTAGAATAAAATACGGTCAAATGAAATGTCACAAGGTTTCTGAAATAGAGTGGACTCACCTATATGATAAATAATATACTTGATTTTGTTTCAACTGAACACTGACATGTGCTAATGATAGTGATCATGTGTCTACTCCATAGCATCACTTAAATGTATCCATCACTATCTGACATATAAATAACAAAATATAGAATTATCCTTCCTAAAACATTTGACTGGAAGAAAGTTCAACCTATGGGGAGATGATAGCATGCCTACAAACGTCAAAGAGAAGCGCTTATTATATGACATTAAATTCTAGTTCTAAAGTTGTTCTGGGAATAGTTATTTACACTGCTGGTAAATTTCATATTACAGGTCCCAGTCTATTGAGTACTTTCCTCTTATTCCCATCATAAAAAGAAAACACACACACACATAAAACAAACACTTGTCTAAATACAGAAATCCTGTCCTAGACTTCTCATATCTCTGTGTTTAAAGTGCTCACAAACTGCCGCTACCTGTAATGAAATATATGTGTATGTGTGTGTATATATATATATATATATATATATATATGAAATATATTTGGAGAAATTATATAAATATATATAATTTTATAGTTATCTAATAATCTATTGCTTTTTTGTCATCTATATTTTAACGTATATTTCATAAAAATTAATTATAAAACCAATTTGCTCCATAAGAAGGAATCAGATGCAAATAATATGTGTGGATGTTTCTTAAATATAATTTTATTAAATACAACTGTATTTTGATATGACATAAACTTAATTAACTTTCATCAGCCACATTTTCACTTATTTATTTATCTTAAGGTTACTACTATACCACAAGAAAGCAGGTTGTTAACGGCCACACAAATTCTGTTCTTATTGTGCACTTCGGGGTTTACAATTAACCATTTTCCATCCTCACTCTCCATCTTCTACAATATAACTACTTAGAGAAAAAGAACAATAGTCGTACAGTTCAGGTGCCATAGAGCACCCCATTTTATGTCAATAAAACCCTCATTATCAGATCTGGGGTGATGGCTTGGTGAGTGAGAACATTGAACTGCTTTTACAGAGGGCCCCGGTTTGAGTCCTAGAGCCCCTGTTGCACAGCTCATGCCTGCCTGCAACTCCATCTCCAGGGTATCTGACATTCTAACATTCTAGCACTTCTGACCTCTAGCATTGTGCTCATGCGAACAAACCCACACAAAGACCCACATATACACAGAATTAAAAAGTGCAGTAGTACACATTTCAGTCACATCACTCAGGAGGCAGAGCAAGTAGGACCCTGTTCATAGCTAGCCAGGACTACATACTGAGGAGCTTCATAAAACCAATCATCAATTAACTAATTATAAATGTTAAAATATAGTACATATATAATACTGTAAAACCTCAACAAATATGGATGTGTGTAGATCATATATTGAATAGTTCCATCTGCTCTTATAAAGTATGAACTTAAGAAGTTCTTCCCTTCAAAAAATATACTTGCCCTCACCAATATCTGGAGAAACACAAAATATGTGACTTAACTTTGGGTATCATTAATATAATCCAAAGTCGGGAAATCTCTGGTCATGTGTAAAGAAAAAACGTACTGTGATTGCAAGGTTCTGAGTCATAGATGCAGTGATGTTGTGTATACATGAATGGAATACTGATATTGAGTTTTCCTGCCCAGCAGGTAGATATGTCCGATCTCTACATCATCCACCCCGTTCACCAGGTCAATATGTCAACTGCCTACATCTTCCACCCAGGTGACAAATGAAAGCAATAGGAGCTGTCCTCTTCCTTCCATATCCAACCTCTTACTCCTACGAGGAGACACTTGCAATAAATATCTTCATCTACAGCAGCAAATCCTAACATCATCCCAACCACACGGACTGGTGGCAAAGTTAAATAAAATATAAAATATGTCAGGCCATTTCTCCTTTAACCACTAGGACTGAATGAGCAGCTCATCAGTAGAAATGATTTAACAGTTGCCCACTTGGAGGAATGCCAAACACAGGAAAAGTAAGTTGAATTATTCAAATTTAGCATTTACCCCATATCTATACGCCAAGACTGATTGACTGAATTGGCTCCTGTTGGTTATTTATTTATTTATGTAATTTATTTATCCAAGGTGTGTTTTACTTTATGTGTCTGAGAGTATGAGCAACATGTGCATGTCTGGTGTCCACAGAGATCAGAAGAGTGAATTAGATCTTATGGAACTAGAGTTGTTGATGACCGTGAGCCTCCCTGTTGATGCTGAAAAGCAAACCCAGGTCCTCTGTGAGAGTAATGAGAGCATTTGCCCTCTGAGCTATCTCTCTAGGGCCACTCGCCCATTCTTTTACTTAACATATTACACTATGAAAAACACGAGAAGTTCCTAGGAGTCACTATTCTTCTTAACCAGAATAGAATGAGGAAAACTGGGGCCCACAGGCTCAAAATCTTTCCTTTTCTGTGTTTTTATTAAGATTTATTTTAAATTATCTCCCGACTTTCATGGCAGATCTAGAACTCGGGTATAATGCAAAGACTTTGGTCCTAGGGTCAACTGGTAGATTGGATATCTACTTTTTAACTACCACATGCATTAACTTGGCCAGCATATTTAACTCTGCCTTCTAGTGTTTTTTTCATTTGTTTGTCTTTTTTTTTTGTTTATAAAATAAAGACAAGACCTCTGCCAGACAGATACTGTGAATTATGAAGACACACAGAGTACCTGGTAGACCACAACTGCTCATGAAGTACACCCCTCTCCCCTTCTCTGAAAGAATTCCCCCACATAAAGACAGTTCTATTTCAAGAGGTCATCACTGGGGTATATTAAGAACTGCATCCCAGTTCCTCTATGATTGGTGGGCCCCAATAGTCCCACACCAAGAAAAAGTGAACCCACAGTGAGGGACATAAAACCAGCATGACCAAAGTACTCACACTGAGACTGTCAGCAACAGGAATATGTCTAGCAAGAAGCACCAAATAGTCTAATAAAGGAAAGAATTGTGTTGTGTCCCAACTTTAAATATTGATAACTCAGCCAACCAAATGAAACATCATCTAGGGAATGGGAACAAGAAGAAAGTTTAATGGTTCACTTAAGAAATAACAACACAAGAGTTGGAACAATTACAAGAGTGTGGACAGATAGAAAAACAGCAACCTTAAAACCTGCTTTGATAAGTTCTGAAGACAAAACGGCAAAGGGAACCGAGAAGTTAAGATTTAAGGGAGAAAGTAAGGGAAAATAGATCACTCGATACTGAAAGAAAACATTTCCAAAAAGAAAGAGAGAGAGAGAGAGAGAGAGAGAGAGAGAGAGAGAGAGAGAGAGAGAGAGAGAGAAAGAAAACATTTCCAACCCAGAATATGTGGACTTAGAATATAAGTATTTGATTTTACAGCAAGTAAATTACAGTATGTGTGTGTGTGTGTATGTGTGTGTGTGTGTGTGTATGCAAGTGTGCACTGGGGTTAAATCATGATCTTGCATAACATAGACAGGTACTCTAAACTGAGGTACACCTCTGCTTCGTGAACCAATATTTCAAGAGGTCTGATAAATGTCAAGAATTAGTTAAAATACAAAATTATAACACGAAAGGTATTAGGCTCTATATGAAATGCCCATACATTCTGGATCTAAGACCAGGACAAATGATCAGGCAATAAGCGTCTTCCATTATTTATACTTAGTTATATAAAAAATTATTCAAAGGACAAATAGCATGTTTAACATTTACAGATGTAGCCTTTACTTAAAAAAAAAAAACTTCATTTTTTTTTAAATCTAGACTGATATTGGGGGAAAAGGTATGTGGTTTGCTCAGATTGACCTGTGTATCTTGATTTCTCAGACCCACTTGAACCCTGTGGAGTGAGCCTACTGTCTTTGAGTATAGATCATATTCAAATGACACTGGAGAGTGAGTTGCTGTCTTCACATACTTGGTCCAGGCATTGGTGAAATCTTCTCAAACTGTTCAAATGCAATGAGGCCCACATTATCTTTGGGTTAAGATTATGAAATTTGCTCTAAGTTTTTTCTTTTAGAAAAAAAAAACATAAAAAGCCTATGTATTATTTTCTTTCAACATTGTAATTTAATTTGCAAGTAGTTTGCCTACCAGTCCATCATACCTTCAGGTTTGTATGTATTAAAACTTCATTTGATGCCCAGCATATATTTTATTAAAATCTTTACAAAATTAAATTTTGATAAATTTTATTTCCTAAATGCCGGTGTGATTTCTACTAGATAGAGAGAAGAGCCCAGATTTAAGTTTTCAGTTTTCAGTTTCATGATTTCCATATGAAAACTGAGAGGGTTAGCTGTGAGCATCTGTCTCTGAATATGTCAGACTCTTGCAGACCTCTAAGGAGACAGCTAAATCAGGCTCCTGTCAGCATCCACTTCCTGACATCCACATCAGCGTCTACCTTTGGTGACTACACCTAGGATGGATACCCAGGTGGAATGGTCTCCAGACGGTCCCTCCTTCGGTTTCTGTCCTATACTTTGTCTCCATATTTGCTCCTTTGAGTATTTTGTTACTCTTTCTAAGAAGGACCAAAGCACCCCCACTTGGTCTTCGTTCTTTATGTGGTCTGTGAGTTGAATCTTGGGTATTTCAAGCTTCTGGGCTAAAATCCAATAATCAGTGAGTGAATACCATGTGTGTTCTTTTGTGATTGGGTTACCTCACTCAGGATGATATTTTCTAGTTCCATCCATTTACCTAAGAATTTCTCGAATTCATTGTTTTTAATACCTGAGTAATATTCCATTGTGTAAATGTACCACATTTTTTGTATCCATTCCTCTGTTGAAGGACATCTGGGTTCTTTCCAGCTTCTGGCTATTATAAATAAAGCTGCTATGAACATAGTGGAGCATGTGTCCTTATTATATGTTGGAACATCTTCTGGGTATATGCTCAGGAGTGGTATAGCTGGGTCCTCAGGTAATGCTATGCCCAATTATCTGAGGAACCACCAGACTGATTTCCAGAGTGGTTGACCATTTTGCAGTCCCACCAACAATGGAGGAGTGTTCCTCTTTCTCCACACCCTCGCCAGCATCTACTATCACCTGAGTTTTTGACCTTAGCCATTCTGACTGGTGTGAGGTGGAATCTCGGGGTAGTTTTGATTTGCATTTCCCTGATGACTAAGAATGCTAAACATTTCTTTAGGTGCTTCTCAGCCATTTGCATTTCCTCAGTTGAGAATTCTTTGTTTAGCTCTATACCCCATTTTTAATAGGGTAATTTGGTTGTCTGGAGTCTACTTTCTTGAGTTCTTTGTATATATTGGATATTAGCCCTCTATCAGATGTAGGATTGGTAAAGATCTTTTCCCAATCTGTTGGTTGCCGTTTTGTCCTTTTGACAGTGTCCTTTGCCTTACAGAAGCTTTGCAATTTTATGAAGTCCCATTTGTCAATTCTTGATCTTAGAGCATAAGCCAATAGTATTCTGTTCAGGAACTTTTCCCCTGTGCCTAGGTATTCGATGGTCTTCCCCACCTTCTCTTCAATTAGTTTCAGTGTATCTGGTTTTATGTGGAGGTCCTTTATCCACTTGGACTTGAGCTTTACACAAGGGGATAAGAATGGATCGATTTGCATTCTTCTACATGTTGTCCTCCAGCTGAACCATCACCATTTGTTGAAAATGCTGTCCTTTTTCCACTAGACAGTTTTAGCTCCTTTGTCAAAGATCAAGTGACCATAGGCGTGTGGGTTCATTTCTGGGTCTTCAATTCTATTCCATTGATCTTCCTGCCTGTCTCTGTACCAATACCATGCACTTTTTAATCACTATTTCTCTATAGTACAGCTTGAGGTCAGGGATGGTGATTCCTCCAGAAGTTCTTTTATTGTTGAAAATAGTTTTTGCTATCCTGGGTTTCTTGTTATTCCAAATGAACTTGAGAAATTCTCTGTCTAACTCTGTGAAGAATTGAGTTGGGATTTTAATGGGGATTGCATTGAATCTGTAGATTGCATTTGGCAAGATGGCTATTTTTATTATATTATTCCTGCCAATTCATGAGCATGGGCGATCTTTCCATCTTCTGAGATCTTCTTGGATTTCTTTCTTCAGAGACTTGAAGTTCTTGTCATTCAGATCTTTTACTTGCTTGGTTAGATTCACACCAAGGTATTTTATATTCTTTGAACTGATCATGGGGTTCCCAATGGAGGAATTAGAGTGAAGACTGAAAAAGTTGAAAGGGTTTGCAACCCCATGAGAAGAGCAACAATACCAACCAACCAGAGCCCCCAGAGTCTAAACCACCAGCTTGGGAGTACGCAGGGAGGGACCCATGGCTTCAGATGTAAATGCAAGGGAGAATGGTACTGTCAGGTATAGGTGGGAGAGGAGATCCTTGGTCCCATGAAGGCTGGATGCCATGTGTCGGGGAATTCGAGGATGGGGAGTGGGGTGTAGGTGGGGATACATGCTCATAGAAGCAGAAGAAGGGGGGATGGGATAGGGGGTTCCTGGGTGGGAGGGGGAATGGGGTAAGGGGATAACATCTGAAATGTAAATAAAATATCCAAAAAATAAAATAATAAAAAAATGAAAAACGATAAAAAACAACTGAGAGGGTTTAGCCATGACCTTGTCATTAAAATTAATCACAATGACATCAGTGTCAACTTGCCAATGCCCTCAGAAAAATATAAATACACAAGAATGATTAAAACAGCCTTTACAAAATCTTTAAATCTTGAAAATGTGAAATTTCTGCTCACCAATTGTGTATCTATCATGCTTGAGTCATTGGATTAAATGCCCAGTGTTAGAAACACACAAAAAAGTGGAAATTTTTTATTATAAAAACAGCAGTTTTCTAGAGTGACTTAATTATGGCAGTTTTAGAAATCATGGATGCCATGTTTCAAAGACTTTTCTTTTAAAAGCTATGAGGTAAGCGTGAGTACAGTCTAATCTTTAGAAAACAAATCAAAAGACTAATATCAGGGAATAAAGAAGGACAGATGTAGCCAAGGTGACACAGGACTCATGAAAGAGGACCCAAAGCTTTGATTTCCTCCTTTAAATTCCACCAAAATACTGTCTCTTCTTTGTGATGGACACACAAATTCAAAGAGGGGAGGTGTGCTGAAGTAGCAACAGCTATCAAAACTGTTTTATATCGTTTTTCTTTATTTTATGTGTATAGATGTATTTTTTTCTACATCTATCATGTGTTCTTGTTGTCTATGGAGGTCAGAAGAGAGCATCAATTCTCCTGGCACTGGATGCTTGTGAATGATAGAGATGTCTGTAAATCACCATATGAGGATTGGGAACTGAACCCGGATCCTCTGCATGAGCAGCAAGCGCTCTTAGCTGCTGAACCATCTCTCCAGCCCCAAAAGGAACTATTTTGACATTGCAAACATCCAACATGTGTAATTCCATTGATGTGATGTTTATATAAATCAGATTTTCTCTTTAATTTCAATGAACACTCATGGAATAGGAGTCGGACCTGACCAGTCACTGCATCAACACACTTGAAAAAAATCATTTATTTGTTTTAATTTGTTTTGAATGGAGTGACTCTGCAATTTGAATTTTTCCTTTTTCTTCTGTTAAAACTATATTGATTCATTCTAACATAGTGTTATCCAACATGCAAATGTACAAAGGTATTTAAGAAAAAATTATTCAGCAGGAAATGAATCCCAGTGCTTTCAACAATTATTCTGGACAACAAAAACTCTTCAGCTGAAGTTACATCATTTTGTACCAATGCAAATGAAAATGAATGTGGTCCCATAGCTAAGCTGTGGTCACTAGAATCTAGTAGCTCTTTACTTGCCTCTTAAATGTCACCTGCACTGCCAGCACATAAAGTGTGGGACAACTCTCTGTTTCATCCCCTCTGCCCTGGGATTAGTGCTATTTAGAACTTTCAATTAACCACACTCATTTATTTAAAACTTGGAGGTTTATTATAACACAGAAGAGAAAACCACATAACCACAAAGACACTAAGTCAATGGGTCATTGGATTCCTGGCTTGACCAAAGAAGTAACGTACAATCAACAACATTCACATATCTTTATGAATGTATTTTTTAAAGGAAAAGAATATTTGCATGTCATATTTTAATGACATAGCATATCCCCACCCCACCTCCAAGAAAACTGTTGAGATGGCTCAACAGTTAAAAATGCTGGCTGTTCTTCCAGAGATCCTGCGGTCAATTCCCAGCAACCACATGGTGGCTCACAACCATTTGTAATGGGATCTCATGCCCTCTACTGGTGCACATGAAGACATAGACAGTGTATTTACATAAACTAAAGAAATAAATCTTTTTAAATAATCCAAAGAAATAAGACATGTCTCACTCTTTTCAACAAATTCTTTTCTGGTCATTTTTTTTTTCCTGTAAATTTCCACGGCTACTCAAAACTTCACAGAACTCTTTGAAATCACTTTATAGCATATAGAATAGAAATTTGATTGTTAAAAAAGAAAACAACTTCTACAAGTTCACAAAAATGTCACTATTTTATAGAAGGAGTGAAATAGAATATAAAATAGAGTTCTACTGGACTAGCACCTGAGGTGTGACACCAGTCACTTATTACATTCACAGGCACACTCACTGGCAGACTGTATTTGGTTTCTGTGATTTTGATGAAGATGAAATCAAAGGAACTCTGAGATCTCTGCCCCTGAGTTCCAAACTAGTATTAGATCAGTGCTTCCAGGAAACAGTATCCCAGAGAGGGATTTTCCCATTTGAGAAAATACTGTATGTCTATCCTGGATACTTAATGAACAAATGTCTAACAAGCTCAAAATGGTAAGTGCTACTTAGTTTTACGATTACAATTTTGACTTCATTTGATGCCTGTAAAGAACCAGAGGAAGAGGGAAACATATTACCATGACTCAGTGCATTTATAGATATGATCTGCTGAATAGATTTTGCCTTGGGAATTTTAGAGTTGGAAAAAAAGTCAAAATATTTTGACCCTGTAGATTCCCCACCTCCATTTTTATGGATAAATGTTTTCTGCATCCTGACACTAACGTGTTGACCTAATGACTGCTTGCTTTGGAAACTATCATTGTTTAAATAACAGCTTTATTGGGAAGCTGTAGTAAATCCAGTCAGCAGACTTAACTCCAGAACCAACTTTCACGAGCTATTGTAAAACTTCCCCTATTCCAATGTTATTTTCTTTTTCTGTAAATACTTTAATTGGGATCAGTTATTTACCGTAGAGTTACGATTAAAGGTTTGATTAATAATTTTCACCAGTATCAAAATGTGTTAGTGCTTACACTTGTGTGAGTTTGTGTGTCATTAATTAATTTTTAAATGAATGCGACAAATACAATGATCATAGTGATTTAAGGGAGAAGGATTTACTTGGGCTTAAAGTTCATGGCGAGATGTCACAGTGGCAGCAGGCTGAGGCAGCTGGCCACATGATATTCACTGTCAGATGTCAAGAATTAAGAATATTGGCTCAGCTCACATTCCTTGTTTAGCTTATAAGATAGTGATTCCCCCAGTTAAGATGAGGCATACTTAATCCAGATAATTAACCTAATCCAGATAATCTCTCAAAGGCATGCCTAGAAGTTTGTCTCAAAAGAGTCTAGAGCTTGCCAATATTGAGCATCAGTATTCACCATCACACACATGTTCTCCCTTCACCATCACACACGTGTTCTCCCTTCACCGTCACACACGTGTTCTCCCTTCACCGTCACACACGTGTTCTCCCTTCACCGTCACACACGTGTTCTCCCTTCACCGTCACACACATGTTCTCCCTTCACCATCACACACCTGTTCTCCCTTCACCGTCACACACGTGTTCTCCCTTCACCATCACACACGTGTTCTTCCTTTACCATCACACACATGTTCTTCCACTGATCTACACCCCCAGACTATGTATTCTGGTTGTTTGGGGCAAGTTTTTGAGTAAATCAAGTTTCTCTGTATCTATTAGTGCAAGCGTGTTGGTAAGATGTCATTATGGATGCTGGGGAGATAGCTCAGTCAACATCGTGATTACACTTGCAAACTAGGGGTCAAGAGACCTGATCTTCAGAAGGCACATAAAAATCCCTGGGTGGTGACAATGTCTGTAATCCTAGGAATGAGAAGAAAGAGACAGTGCCTAAAGACAATGCCTAAATCTTGTTAGCCAGCAAGTCTTGTCACATCAGTGAACTACAGGTTTGATAGGGAAGACCTGTGTCAGAAAATAAGATGATAAATAAAGGTAGGCATGTAAAATCAATTTCTGGCCTCGACATGTACACACATAGATATAAACATATAAATGTTCAAGTACTATATACATATTATTATTTAGTTTTAGTGAATATTTTAAAAACCTTTTGTAATATCTTATATGTGTTAGTGGCATGCCATGCCTTGCATGTGGAGGTTAGAGTAGAGAACTCTGTAAAGCCTCTCTCTTTCCTCCTCTGTGTGCATTCCAGAGATCAATCACAGATACCCAGGTTTGCTCTAGAAGTACCTGTCCTACTGAGCCATCTCACAGTAGTGAGGTTTGTTTTTGTTTGATTATACCTTTCCAAGTTTTATTTTACATTGATTATTTTCTAGAAAGTTTTCTTACTGGAAGTCCCTCAGCCCAAAGGCCCTTAGGGTAAATGTTTGTGCAACCAGGTATGGTGACTCTTTCCTGTGATGCCAGAACTGGAGAGGCTGAGACAGGAATATTTGTCACAAACTTGAGGCCAGTCTTGGACAGAGTCAGACCCTGGCAGCCTGAGCTGCAGGGTGAGTCCTGTGTCAAACAAACAAGAGCTGAGTCTTTCCTTGTGGAGCAAGTCTGTAATCATGTCTACTGTGGAGTTGAAGACAACAAGGTCAAAGTTCAAGGCTAGTAGAGGCTGCAAAGTGAATTTAAGGCCAATCTGGAACAACCTGTCTCAAATTTAAAAAAAAAAAAATTGAAATAATTTCTGGGAGTGTAATGCCCAGTTTCACAAAAGGTCAAAAGGAAGTTCACTTTGAACTTAGTGCTATCTATGTTTAGGTAACCTTCCAAAGTCCAGAGCAATGTGTACTCATTTTAAAGCCCAGAAGAAAGAAATAAAATCAAGAAAGACTTAGAGATCACTATGTAAGAGCTTTGAATGTAGAAATCTGTAGCAGCCAATATTTCAACAGATTATGTTTTCTGCATCACTGAATTTTCTTTGTATTAAGAAGCACTGAGTGAATTCTATCCCTTTCTAAATAATTGGCATGAAATGAAAGCTTCCAATTGAACTGAATAAAGCATAAGAATATATTTAGGAGCCAGGCATGATGTTACACATCAAGAATCTCTAGGCTCAGAAGACTGAGGCAGGAAGATTGCCTGGGGTCTGAGACCAAGCTAGGGTAAAGAAAAATATCCAGGACTACACAGCAAGGTCCTGCCTCAAAACTGATAATCATTTTTGAAAACTTAAGACAGACCTTTTTCTAAATTTATAATTTAAAATTTTTCATTTTGGCATTTTTGTCAATAATCTGTCATAATGTTTTTTAACTAAAAAATGTCCAAACATACTGAATCTATCAGGCCATTAAAGAAAAACTAAAGCCAATGCTTCTCAAACTATTCTATGAAAGAGAAAATGAAGAAATGAAGAAATGCTACCAAGTTTTTTGTTGTTGTTGTTGGTGGTGGTTTTGTTTGTTTGTTGGTTGGTTGGTTGGTTTGGTTTGTTTTACAAAGGCAGTATTAACCTGGTCCCAAACAAGAAAGGAAAAACAATGAAAAAAACTTACAAATTAACTACCCTAAAAATCAGAGATACAAAAATTCTCAATACAATACTCAAAAATCAAGTGAAATACTATAGTAGAAATATACTTACTGGGCTGGACATAGTAGTGTGCTCCCTTAATCTCTGCAGTTCGGAGGCAAAAGCAGGTACATCTCTGTGAGTTCTAGGCCAACCTGGTCTGCATAGGGAGTTTTAGGACAGCCGAAGATGCAAAGAGAGTTCCTGTCTCAAAGGAAAGAAAAGGAGACAGAGAAAGAGAGAGAAGGGGGAGAGAGAGGGAGGGAGAGAAAGAATGAGAACGAGCATTTATCATGAATCAAGCTGCCTTTATCACAGAGATACAGATTGTTCAGCTTATCACATAAATAAATATAGATTACATAAATGGATTCAAGGACAGAAATAATATAATTATCTCAATATAGATGCAGAAAGATTTGTGACAAAACCCAGAATCCCTTCATGTTGAAAGGCTGGACAAACCACAAATACAAAAAACATGTGTCAATATGGTAAAGATAAAATATGACAAGCCTATAGCCAACATTATGCTAAAAGGTAAATGTCTAAGCTTTTCTACTACAATCAGGAATCAGACAAGTGCATCCACTTTGTCCACTCAACATAGTGTTTGTCAAGCTCAACATAGAGCTTGAAGTATTAGCTGCGGCAGGTAAAATAAGTTAAGAGAAGGAAATAAGGGAATACAAATTGTGAAGGAAGCCGAATTATTTTTATGTGAAAGTGGCAAGATTCTGTAAATCAGAGTCCCCAAGACTCAACCAGAAAATTCCTACATCTTAACAATGACAACAACAACAAAAAAAAACAAAAAACAAAAACAAAAAATACAGTAGCCTTCCTTAAAATCAATGAGAAAGTCACTAAGATGTGGATCAGCAGTCCATGCTCAGTGAGTGGAAGTATCAGTATTGTAGAAATGGTTGTTCTACCCAAAGCAATCTATAGATTCAGTACACTCCTCATCACAATTCCAATGACATTCTTCACAGAGACAGAAAAATTCATAAGATGTCTAGATGTCTGTGTGTGAGTGTGTGTGAGTGAGAGTGTGTGTGAGTGTGTGTGTGAGTTGTGTGAGTGTGTGTGTGTGTGTGTGTGTGTGTGTGTGTGTGTGTAAAAGTTCTGAGACTCCAAATAACCAAAGCAAGGCTCGGCAAAAGTAATATTAGAAATATCTTCAGACCTGATTCTAAATTATACCGCAGAACCACAGTACTATGAGCAGAATGGCACTGGAACTAAAATAAAAACTGAGGTCAGTGGAATAGGACAGGGGTGTGGAAGAGGTGGAGAGTGAGGGGAATGAATGGGTGGAGAGACCAGCAAGATGAAGGGAACCTGTTTGGGCTGAGAGGCAGTGCACAGGTAAGAGCATAGTAAAATAACATGAATAAAAATACCATCAAGAAACTCACCACTGTGCATACCTACTACAGATTAAGCCATAAAAATTACAAAGTGTTACCTTATATTAAAAAGTCTGATGTAGAACATAACACTGAAAAAAAAAAAGATGGAGAGAGATAGACACACCACCCTTAATTTAGCCAAGCACCAGGTATTCGTGCCTGGTAACATCACGTTCTATACATATTTCTAATTCTCATGTGACAAAGGAAACAAGAAAGTAATAAAAATAGAGAGATAAAACATAACTATATGCTACCTGATGGAATTATAACAGTGTTCATTTAGATCAGTAAGCGAAATTATCTGTCAGGAATTATATCCAATTCCATTACCCCATCATTCAGAATTTCTTGTCCCTGGGACTAGATTCTTGACTGTTTGAATTGTAGCAATTCCAGACTTTTTAAAAAACTAAACTCTCAATGTTTAGTAACATTTGTGACCTATACATATTCAATATGTGAAGAGACTTAAGGCATCAAAATAATTACTGCGAGTGAAGAAAAATGAGATCTGCTCGGGAATTATTCTCTCTCAAGGACTCAGTTTCCCTACCTATTAAATAAAAATAATCATAGTTCTTATCTTAGATCTTGTGAGAGTTAAGATAAGACAGAGAGAGCTGGAAAGATGACTCTGCAGCTAAGAATGCTTGCTGCTTTTCCATAGGATCCAGAGCCTACATGAGGCAGCCTACAGCCATTTGTACCTCAAGCTCTAGGGATCTAATACCCTCTTCTGGACTCTGTGAGTACCACAGGAAATCACATAATTTGTGCTGAGTGTATGTGTGTGTCTCTGAGAGAGAGAGAAAGAGAGAGAGAGAGAGAGAGAGAGAGAGAGAGAGAGAGAGAGAGAAACGACAGAGGCAGAGACACAGAGACAGAGACACACAGAGAGAGACAGAGACACAGAGAAAAAGACAGAGACACAGAGAGACAGAGAGAGAAAACATCTTTTAAAAGACAATGTTAAAAACTTAAGCTAGAATAAAGCAGTAAATCACCAACTCAATAAATGGCTAATAAAACAAAATTTCAATAAAATGTATATTTAAATGTACAAACTGCCACAGCAGTAAGTTGTGTCTCTTTATTATCATAGGAATTGCTCTTTACATATCTCTTAATCTGAGCACAGTCAGTAGAACACAGCAAAAGATAACCTCAGGTCCCACTACCCTAAGTTTACAAAACAGTATGGTATTATAATAACATATTCATAGAAGAACATGGAATTTCTCTTTACTGAATTTCTTTTGGTAGAAATGACTTGACTTTTTCTTACATTATTTTAGCTTAGTGGTTTCAGTTGTTCATTTCAAACCATAAATAAGACTTTCCAATGTAAACAAAATGAAGCCCGTATAGTTTCTATATACATGCCTTTACTACATCTTTTGCTACCTGTAAGTAAATCAAATTGTGAAACTCTATAGTCAAACTCCAAACTTAGTTCTACAGGACACCAGAAAACATTTCTCAGCCTTTGTAAAAATAGAGAATGGTTTTAATGTCAATAAAAATAAATTGTGGTAATAATACGTCAAAGAGAAAATGAAGGACACAAGAACAAACTCATCATCATACTTTCTATTTTTAAAAGTACATTTATTTTTACTGTATGTAAACATGTGTGTGCCTGGCTATATTGTGTACACTGTATGTGTGCAGGAGCCCCTGAAGTCACAAACGGGTACCAGAGCCCTTAGAAGTGGAGTTGGAAATGTTATAAAGCACAATACGGATGCTGGAAACTGAACGTGGGTCTGTAAGTTCTCTGCTGAGCCATGTCTTCAGCCTCTGGTCATAGTTTTCACTACTCCATTGTATTCTTGAAGAATTATAAATGGACCTCAGAATTACAATTGTATTTCAGAGGCTTTGAATTCCTCATTATTCTCTAAAGAGTAACTTGATTGCTGCAAAACACATTTTCATGCAGTTTGGCACTGAAATAATAATGATTGCCTAATAATACGTATTTAAATACAATCAAGGAAATAAGAAGTGAAAAGGGGAGCGAGAACAAATTTATTTAAAAAGTTGTCATTTCTAATTACAGGAGGAACACATGAATATGTTCTACCATCAGAGAAAACAGTCTGAAATAAAAACAAAGTAAACCTCAGACATTAATAAATATGCAGATGTATTATTTCTGAACACACATGACAGATTAGGCTGCTAATAAAAAGCACTTCTAACTAACAGACTTGTGTTTCTTGCTCTAACAAATGGGGAGGGGTCTTCTGAAATCAGACCCATTTGTATCACACAATGTGTTAAAATCTTTAGGAACAGCTTGGTTAAAAGCCTCAAGCAATCTTGTTTTACACCATTACCAAATCCTCACTTCATAGATCATACAAAAGTAAATTTCAGCCTAGCCTAAGTTCAAATTATCATAAATTCTGAATTATATTCAGCATTTAAAGCTGGAAGGGACCTCAGAGATCTTCAAGTGAGGTCTACAGTAATGAGATTTCCTAGCTGCTACATCGAAAATACATTCCATATGTATAAACAAATTCTTGACATTGTTGCCTATCTTCAAGAGTGTTAGTCACAATGATGGTTGTCTTTAAAAGCTATATATTTTCAAACTGATAAAGAAATTTTTCCTGGTGTTCAGGAGGGTTTATCTGTTAGCATGATTCTAAATCATTAGCTGTATGTTACACAGTTTGTGCTATTTACTTAATGTTTTGTTTATTTATCCTTCAATATTTTGGTATTTGTTTACCCTGACCCTACAAGTTTAGGGATAGCTGCCCTAGCCAGCAGTCTGAACAGACATAATCTGCAAATAACACAAGCAACCATTTTGAGGAGTTGTAACATGTCAAATCAGAACTGTGAGACAGATCTGAACTCACTAGCAGTGGGAGCCACCATGTGGATCACAGACACACACATGAGAGAAAGCTCACAATTTCACTCTGGAGTTCTGTTCTGTTTGGGTGGACTGCAAATCAGAGAGAATCAAACAGAGGATGTGTATGCCGAACAATGGAAATTCACCTTTTGATTTCTAAAAAAGTGCTTCTTTCCTTCCTGGGCATCTTGACTGTATTGTCTAATTCACAGCTACTTTTCTGGAACCTTATGGAAAAATCAGCAGAATATGCTCTCAGTTCTGGCAGGAAGAAGTAGCATCTTGATCATGTGACTTCCATCTGTCCTCTTATCCTGCTCCCTGATGTAAACTACTTTAGTTATCCATGCAATAAATATTTATCAAATACCAACCAGGTGCCCAGCATATGGTATGTCACCAAGAGGAATGCAAAAGAAATGTTGGACAGAGTTTCTGACCTTGAAACATTGTGAGTTTGATCATGGAAAAAAAGCACTCTTGTGGGTCAGCTGAGTAATAAGAGAAGTGTGCCCTGGCTGTCAGTGTAACAGGAAAGGAAACCCCTTGGCTCTGGAGCTCAGCTGGGAAAGTTCTTGCCTATCATGCATGAGACCTGGGAGGGATTCCCTACCACTGCTTAATCTGAGGAGTGGAGAAGGTGCCTGCAAGTAGAAAAAAAAAGAAGTCAGAGGTTCAAGGTCTCCTTCCCCTGATAAGGATTTCCAAAGCTTCGGAAGACTCTATCTCAGAAGGAGAGACAGAAACAGAAAGAAAACAGAAAACAAAAAGAAAAACAAAACAAAAAAAAAAAAACAGGGACAGACAGAAATTTCTTTAGTACAGCCCAAAATGCAGAAAAATATGCTGTACTAGGAGATAAATCTATACCTGGAGAAAGAAGACACTCCAGGTATAAGAAGTACCTAAGTCTCTGATAGTCAGAAAAATAAACTCCACTGCCCCTCCCCTCTGTCTAGGACAAGGAACATAACTCAGGACTCCCATGAGCTAGCATGGTTAGGACTGTACATTAAGGTATTGTCCCAACCTTCTAAGTACTTTATCCCTCAGTTTCTCTTGGTCTTTGGTGTTGCTGTCCTTACTCTTACTATAGGCAAATGCTGGCTTTGAACTTGTGATCCTGTCTCAACACTCTAAATAGCTAGGATTATAGGACTGCACCACATGGTCTGTCAGGAAAACAATTCCTGAAAGATAAAATAAATACTCAATACTCTCTCTTCCATTACATTATCATTACATGGTAGCCATTAGTCACGTGTGACTATTTAAATTTAGAATCATTCAAATTAATAGAATTTTAGTTTTACATGTAGCTAGAGGCTGGAGTACTGGATCGGTCAGAGATGGAACATTTCCATCACTCTAGAAACTTCTGTCAGACAGATATGCGTGGTATTCTGTTCATCAATACTAACCTTGAGGAAATGAAAGACCTAGTTCAGAACACAGAAAACTTACTCTGATGGTCAAACTTCCTGTTTGAAACTCATCTGTAGACTCAAAACATACTCCAGAGTTTTGCAAAGCCTTTCTGGCGTTTAGAACTTTACCTCTTCAAAAATATGGACCAATTAGTGTGAAGGACACCACGTAAGAGTAAGAAGGGAAGGGATACTGAAGGAGATTGTGGACTAGCTTGTTGGCAGATGCCACATAACATTATAAAGGCTCAAGACTCCTTTTAGGGAGGTGGCTCACTGGATGAAGTGCTTGCTGGAAATAATAGACACCAGAGGGTGGATAGCCAGAACACACAATAAAGCCAGGCAGGCACGGTGACTTCCTATAACACCAACGCTCATGAGGGAGACAGGGGCATCCCCAAGGCAAGCACAGGACAAGACGGCTAACTAGATTAGCTGATTGGCAGAGTTTCTCATTGAGAAAATCTGCCTCAATAAAGTACAGAGGAATGGAGAAAAACATATTAATATCAATCTTTGATCCTCCATATGAATGTGAACAAACATGTGAACATGCATAGGCAGTCACATGCATGCTATACACAGATTATATATGTATGTTCATAGTATATAATATATGTAATAATTTTATACAATATATAATTATAATATATTCACATATGTATATAATATATACATATATATGTACATATACATATATGTACATATATATATATATATATATGAACAAAATCAGATAAATATTTCTACTTTGTATATAGTAAGGTCCCTGTTCCAGCTCTACTGTTGCTATGGGGAGACCATATGTAACTGAATGGACGTGATGGTTTGTCAATAAAACTTCAATTAAAAAGAAAGTCACCACTGCCCAAAGGCAAGAAAATGAAAAGTATGGAAATGAACGATGGTATGTGTACTCACATGACAGCTTATTTGTGATCACAGGACATTGTCTTGGGCTATCAAAAGCTTGGGTTGGTTTGTCTTAAAAGCAAAATCATAATCTCTAAGTGAGTGGGTTTGACTTAGAACCCACTCCACACTGTGGAACCCATTCCGACACTGCTTAGGTAATCAAAAACCTGAACCTAGAGAGCGAGGGAATTGGAGGTAAAGTCAAATCTATTTATCTAAGAACGAAAGAAAGAGAGAGAGAGAGAGAGAGAGAGAGAGAGAGAGAGAGAGAGAGAACAGAAAGGGCAGAAAGAACAAACAAACAGAAGGAAGAAGGAGGGAGGGAGGGAGGGAAGGAAGGAAGGAAGGAAGGAAGGAAGGAAGGAAGGAAGGAAGGAAGGAAGATCATATATCACATATCACATATGCTCTGATAATGGCAAGCTTTGCTCAGCCATCATCAGAGAAGCTTTCTACTGCAGCAGATGAGAACAAGCATAGAGACCCAGAGCCTGACATTATGCAGGAAGTGAAAGACCTTGGAACACTCATCCCTAAACAGAATGCCTCCATCAAATCCCTCTCCTCAGGGCACATGGGGCCAGGCAGAAGAGGAGGCAGAGAGAGTCTAAGAGCCAGAGGGGATGGAGAACAGCAAGAAAACTAGGCCTTCTAGATCAACATCATCAAAGCTCGTATGAATTCTCGACGGCTGAGGCAGCACGCTCTGGGCACTGGTCCTGCACCCTTCTGCACCAGGTCCTCTGTGTCTACGATCTCTCTCTCTCTCTCTCTCTCTCTCTCTCTCTCTCTCTCTCTCTCT
>NW_021604792.1:3218777-3226277 GCF_004785775.1 Grammomys surdaster
CTCTCTCTCTCTCTCTCTCTCTCTCTCTCTCTCTCTCTCTCTCTCTCATGTTTGTTTTATCCAATTCCAGTGAATTATTTTTGTTTTATCTTATAATATTTTAGTATTATAACCTAGAAGCCTGTTGGCTTTCTAATAAGAGACAGAAAGGCAGTAGATCTGGATAGGACAGGAAGTAAGTGGAACTGGGAAAAGCAGAGTGAGAAGAAACCCTAATCAGTATATATTATGTACAAATATATATACATATACACAGACACACACAGACACATATATTTTCAATCGGGTGGGGCACATGGAGGCAGTTCCTCTGCTGATGTACACTTTTCCTAGGTGTGTCAAGAAGACAACGGAAGAACAACTAAATGCAGGGCAAAATCCTGAATGGTGCCCTGTATGAAAGCAAGAGGGTAGAAGTTAAAAATGTAACAGCACTGTGAATGAAAGTTGCATATGTGTGTCAGATTAGCTAATACGTCATTCATGCCAAATTTTCTAGTTTTCAATGATGGGTTTAATTACTTTCAAGAGTGTGAAGGTTTAGTTTTTAATTATCTTTTCCTAGACAGACATGGTGAATTATTTGAGGGTAAGGGATACAATGTCCTCAATGCATTTTTAAATATTTCAAGAAAAATGTGCAAGCGTGCATAAATAAATAGATACAAAAGACAGTAAACAGGTCAATACATAAATAATAAATGAAGTTGGGTAAATAGGATCTAGGAGAAGCTCCTTGCATGGTTTGGCCATCTTATCATGATCATGAAATTCTGTAAAAATGGGCTTCTGGGTTAGCTTAGTAATAGGGCATTTGCCTAGCAATAGCTGAGGTCTCAGGTTGGAGTCCCATACCACAGGCCCTCAAGCATTCACACATGCACACATATGAGTATACATGCACACAGGCACACACACATGTGCACACACATATACATACACACACGAGTGCACATGCACACAGGCATGCACACATGTACACACACACACACAATAGCTGAAACTATGAATAAGAGAAGAATTGTAGGGTCCAGATGAGTCAGGGCTACACAGGTAGACCCCGTCTCAAGAAAGAGCAGTTTAAAAATCCATCCTGGCAATTAAATATTACAAATACAACTTTTCTTAGATATGAATATAATATTTACATTGGATGATTCCACATTAGAAAGCTGAATCAAAAACAAACAACAAATCTGACATGAGCACCATTTTTCTAAAAATACTATGAAGCAACTGCAATGTCAAGAATTACTAAAGCAAATATATGATTCAAACCAAAAATATAAATTTAAATTAATTAGTTCCTAAGTGTTGGGGCTTGAAAGCATTACCTAACCTTCCTAAGTCTTCTAATCCATGAAGTATTACCCTCAGAACAGGAAGCTCTAATGGGTGGAAATGGGGTAAAAAGAAACAAATATCGCCAATAAATCACCTTTTATAGAAAACAAAGTCCAGTCATAATTTCTATTTAAATATGATGTTTTGAATTGCTCACAAATTATAGTTAGGTCATTAGATCTAGCAAGAGATTTCGTTCAACCACTGGGGGAAGGGGGTCAGAGACCTGTGAAGTGTAGTGATTTTGTGACAGAGAAAAGATAAGAGCTGGTGAAGGAGGAAGGAAACACAAGGGTGACTCCACTGCTGCTTCAATGAAAGCAGTTCATGGGGCTGTACCTCAGTGGTAAAGACCTTGCAGCTCTGCTTCATGTGGCCCCAGCATGAGATAATGACAAAGAAAGAGAGATGGATGGACAGACAGAGGAAAGGAGGAAGGAAGAAAAAAGGAAGGAAGGAAGGAAGGAAGGAAGGAAGGAAGGAAGGAAGGAAGGAAGAAAGGGAGAAAGGGAGAAAGGAGGAGGTAGGAAGAGAAGGAGGGAAAGAGGGAGGGAGAAAAGATAGATAGATAGATAGATAGATAGATAGATAGATAGATAGATAGATAGATAGATAGGGAAGGAAGGAAAATGAAAGCTGAAAGAAGAAAGGAGTGAGGAGAGAGGAGAAGAAGTCAGTGCCAGAGAGATGGATTCACAGTTAAGAGCACTGGCTGCTCTTGCAGAGAACCTTAGTCCAGATCCCAGCACCCACATGGCAGCTCACAACCCCCCTTTCCTCTAGTACGAGAGGATCCAACATTCTCTTCTGGCTTCCATGGACACTGCATGTATGTGGCGTATATACAGACACACATGTAGTCAAACTCTCATACCATCTAATCTACATACACGGGTCAACTGGGAAAAGTTTTCTTCTCTCATGTCCTTAATTATCATTTCTGCTTCACATGTTTCAATAATCTCTCTGTTGAGGGGTCTTACATGTCTTTTCCCTTGCTCTTCAACCCCTTTGTCTTTTTTTCCCACTTTACACATCAGACAACCCATCGAGGTCCTGTGATGGCAACATTTTTTAGAATGTCTGCTTTCTTTTTCTTTTTTGTTTTTCTGCTATGCGTTTTGTTTTGCTCAAACTCTTCCTTATCTGAATTGTCCTTTTTTTGAATCTTACTTGGTTCCCCATCAAATGGCAAGCTTGCTCTGATGCAGCTCTTCCTGCTTTCATCTCCCAAAGCATACAAGTCAAACAGGTTCTCTTGAGTCTTAACAGAAACCAGCTTTGAGCCAGCATGGGGGGTTACACCTTTAATAACAGCACTTGGTTGGGAGGGCAAAAGGCAGGCAGATGTCTGGAACATACAGGCCAGACTGTTCAATTTAGCCAATTCCAGGCCACCCAAAGCTACCCAATAAGACTTTATCCCAAAAATGAATAAATAGTAATAAACATAAATCAATTTGAAAATACTCTCTCTGAGACTTTCACTTGCCAGTTCTTTTTCTCTCTTCCCATGATATTTGCTGTTTCTCTTTGATTTGCGAAAACCTGCTGCCCGTAACTAATGGCTGGATGGCTCACCACTGACTCTCAGACCACAGGTTTTGTGTGGTGTACTCAGATGCAGAAGACAATAAGCCTCAGCTTTGTACATAGAAAGGAGAATAAGATACCTGGGCCCTGGTAAAAGCTCTGGTTTCCAGCAAAGAATAGTGAGAGGCCCAATTCTCCTTCATGTCCTTTCTGGTTCGCTGAAAGCTTCAGAAGATGAAACAGACAGCAAGGTGAATGCCTCCACCTCTCCTGCATCCAGCAAATCCCCAGTTCCATTCTTAGGCCTCTGCCTTCGGACAAAGCAGCTCCCACCAATGTGGTCACTAGAGTAAGGATTCCAACTCTGTAGATCCTCATGATGGTTTCAAAGATGTCCTTGTCTGAATATTGAGCAGGATGGAGTAGGTTTGTGAATGAACCTATTTTCTCAAACCTCAACACCAGGCTAGCTCAGAGGGTAGAGGTGTCCACTACCCACACAGCCTGAACTCCTGAGTTCTGACCCACATGGTAGAAAGAGAGAACCCACTACCTAAAGTCCTCTGACTTTCATATAAATGCCTTGACATGCTCATGCTCCTGCGCGTGCGTGCGCACACACACACACACACACACACACACACACAGAGAGAGAGAGAGAGAGAGAGAGAGAGAGAGAGAGAGAGAGACAGAGAGAGAGACAGAGAGAGACAGAGAGCAAATAAATAATGCAAACAATTTAAAAGAAAAAGCTCAACACAAGTGAATTCCTTTCTTCAGTTGACATACACTCTGAATATAAACACACATAGTATGAGGAGCTAAAATGTCTTCTGATTTATATACCTATCATATGAGCAAAACTGCTGATGCCAAGGCATGTGGTATACCTGACACTTAGAGGACATTCTACCTAGGCCTTAGCCTATTGGGCTCTATATTGTTTGAGTTTGCCATAGTTTCACTTTATAATGCACCTTTCAGTATTTTAAGGCATAATTAGAAATAACTATTATCCTATCAAATATTATCAGAAATGTTTCTTTATTATAGACTGGCAAAAACACTATTTGATCTCAGATATGAGGAGTGGCTGAATAACGTATCATAACTATCTAAACACGGTGAACACTAAAAACATTACATTTCTGTACATTACAGGAAACTATCATAATTCTACTTTGTGTTGAAAATACACTGGCGTCAATTTCCCTCATTTCTATTGTCTCAGAGAGTTACCTATTTAAGTAATAACGACTTTATCTTACATATTTACAATCATGTATTATTTTTCCACTTAGCCCTTCATGAAGCAAACAGTTATGAAGTACTCATTATGTGATAGGCTTTGAGACCTGAAGATGCTGAGATACAGAATAGGACTCCAACAACTTACATTGTATTCATGAAGACAGATGACAAAATACAGAAGTACGTTTGGATGTATGTGTATTGTGAAAACAAGCGATATTAAGTAGCATGATCTAATATACTTGGAATTTTTATCAACTACTTAGATTAACATTGTATACATGTTTAAGACTGACTTCCTTGTATAATTCAAAACAACTTGATCCCCATTTAATAAATATCTTTTATGACTGAAACATTCCACTTATACCTGTGTGGAATGAAAAGCAAAATTAGACAAATTTGCATTCTCAATGTGTTTAGTCTAGCAGAGAATGTAGCCTATAATTACCTTACAATGAAGTATACACAATTTTACAGAAGTCTAGGAACTGAGAAATCTAACATGATGAATGACCCTTAGCTAAGAAGTTTAGTATTTTTTTAAATAAGGTATTAACTGTTAGTACTTCTCAAGAAGCTTCTAGAAGCTAGCCACCGTAAGAGATGATTTTTTTACATTGTCACTAACATTAGAAAACAGATTAAAAAAAACAAAAACCAACAACAATGAAAAAACTTGGCCTATTTTCATGAGTTCAGAGGGCCAAACACAAAAAGAAACATGTGTTTGAACTTTGATTGAAATCCTTCTACCCATTTCTTGGGATGAAATATGGGACTGATGGTTCAGGAGAAGACAATTCGTGTAACTGCTTTGAAAGTCAAGGAAATAAAGAACAGACTATACTCAGCTCAAAATGTAGTTCTCTGGACACCACACTGTGTACCAGACCTGGCTCTTAGCCACACGGATATAAACTTTCCAAGCACAGTCCAGACTCACAGGAGAGCAGTCAGCAGATTGTAAATCAAGTGTTGTGTCTTTCACATTGTATACATCCAACCTCCAAAGAATTTAACCAAGATAAACACATTGCATTTTTGCCTCTGAAATATGAAGAGATGACAAGTGTTTGTCTTGAAAAGATCAGAATAAATGTTGGTACGTTGGTGCAGATTCTCAAAGACACCTCCATTTTCAAGCCGTAGAAGATGTCTTTTATTGTAGAGATTCAAACAGATAGAACTTGTAGAGGAAGTAGCGGGGCCGGGACATCCGTCACTTAGGTGGTTTTATATCCAAACAAGTCTGTTGCTACATCCTTGGAATTGGGAGACATAACAAATACTTGGGTAGGCCATTCTGAATATTGACTACCCTTAAAGGTCTCTTTTTGTTGTACAGTGTTATTTAGGATGAGAGCAATTTGCTTTAATGGAGTGACTCTGAGAGACGTCTCAAGCCTGCCAGATGATTTCAAGGTTCTGTTTTTTTGCTTTTTTATAAACCAAAGTGCTGCTTATCATAATATCTTTTTTTTTTCCTGAAGTGTATTCCCCATGCTAGATCCTGTACATACGATCTCAGCTTCAGTTTCTTTTCATACTATTATCCACTGTCCTTTTAAATTAAAGTGTGTGTGTGTGTGTGTGTGTGTGCGCACATGTGTGTCCAGTGGTAGGAGGTGGCCAGTGAATTAATGCTAGCTCTAATTGTTTATTAGTTAAATGGTTTGTGTGTGGGCATTTAAAATATCCTGTATTTCTCAGCTACTGAGAGGAACATGAGGAGAGAGAGTATATACTTTGTTGGGGAAAGTAATTTTATTTGAAAGTGATAAACATTTTCTTTCAAATGGCTGCTAACAGAATGCTATTTATTGTACTTCACATTCTACAGCAATAGCCTCTGATAAAATACAAATAAGACGTGGAGCCTCCTCTCTGTTTATTCCCATCTTGTTGAGACATTGACCATTAGACTATGTGGTTTCACTTTCTGCCTTGAGTTAAGAAAATGCTTAGTCCTTTCATCATCCCTGGGCCTGTCAGCCTCCTTGCTGCTCCTTAAATTTGTCCACAAAATGTCAAAGGCATAAAATATAAATAAAAAAAATTAAAACATGATTGTAAAACTATTCTGTCCTTAGGAAGATAAATTTAAGGTTCCATTCAATCGCTGGGCTTTGCTCTCCTCAGAAATCCCCTGTGTTTCACAGGGAGAGATTCCCAAGTCAAGAACACGAGTTTGATGGCAGATAAATTTGTTTGATCCATCACCGTAGCTCTGGTGACTGTACCAGCTCTGGTGACTGTATACAGTTTTTAGGCTGTATGCTGGTATGTCTGAGATGTCAACAGAATATTTGAAATTTATTTTTGATAAAAATAAATTATAAAATATATCAGATGGGGACAGGATCTTATGCCTATTACCGTTTCAAACAATCCCCCTAGCATGCACCGACTACATCCAAGAAAAGCTCTGTGCACACTGGTGAAGCCCACAGAGGGCAGGAGAGGGTGAATGTTGATGCATCTTTTGGAGGTAGTAGGGAGCTGCTGCTGAGCATGGAAATGCTATTTAAAACAGTGTGCACATCCAAGGCTGCCTGACAGCGTCAAAGTGTCCAGAACCCTCCAGAAAACAAACACCACCACTCTTCCTTAGGATGCTTGGTCACATTTTAAAACGAAAGCAGTGATCTGGGTCCTGGAATCATTGATAGCACATATGTCTTCCATACCAGAAAACTGAAGAAGAGCCCAGTCCCTCCTGAATAGGGAACTATACAGAGGTGCCAAGGTGAGCCTTGGAGGACACCTTCCCAAGGAGACAGTAGAAAGGGCTGTAGCAGAGACACTGCGCTTGAAAAATGAGTTATCTACAAACTTTGTGTTTGTCTCGTGGTCTTAACCTTTACTCAGTACAGTACTCAAATTCAGGGGTTGGGGAAAATCTCACTCCGGTTCTGCACCTTAGTCCTTTGGGGATTTTTAAAAAAAGAAGAAAAAATGAATGTAGCTCTGAACTGTGCTCATCTTCAACTAATGGGTTCTCCCCTCCCTTCCCACAGCACCCCCCCCCCTTTCCTAGAACCCTTTGTCCACTTTTATGAATTAAAACAAGCACACACACTTGCACACACAGGGAATCCTGCCATTAATTAAAGGACTTGTCAGCCCCAATCCCAGATCCTTACAGCGCAGGAAATGTGCCTCCTTTTAAGTGCAAAACCATAACATTACCATTTCCCCAAGTGCGCTCTGTTTTAGGCAGCTTTCCTAATTAGAGGGATGATAACAGCCGCGCTGATTGGCATTATAAAAGCACTAGTTTGGCTTCATCTGTCCCAGGTGTGCTGTGTAATTTTTTTCTTCTCACCGGTTCAGAGCGGCACCTCTCTCCTTCATTGTTCCTTAAAGTTT
>NW_021604792.1:3228777-3230497 GCF_004785775.1 Grammomys surdaster
CTTCTCAGTACATTGGCTGCTAGAGAGAACAGGCAAGACACACACACACACACACACACACACACACACACACACACACACACAGTATTTTCAGAGTAGCTGTGGCTGGGAGGTGGGGTAGACCAGCAGGGAGCTGTGTGGATGGGTGAGGTCTGTGGTGTGTGTGTGTGTGTGTGTGTGTGTGTACCTGCCTAAGAACTAGGGCCAGGAAAAGCCAAAACTTAAGAAGTCGGCTCATAGACTGAACAGCTGAAGGGATTTTCAGTAATCTTCCCATCTGTGAATTTCCGTATTTTTCAGGTTAGTTCTGAATTTTGTTGTCTTGGAAAGGGAGAAGAAAGCTAGCCACCTACAATTTTCTTATGAGCCTTCTGAAGGTTGTGGTTAAAAAACAAATTAGCCTGGCTTTGCCAGGACTTTGGATACAGGGAAGCATAATTTAGCATAAATATTCTAAATATTTACGGGGGTGCTTAATTATATATAATTATATTATTATATTATATATTATATATACTAAAATTGATGGTACAGAAGTGGCAAAGTTTTGTTTTGTTTGAAAGAGTGTTTTGTTGTTGTTGTTGTTGCTGTTGTTGTTGTTGTTTTGGGGGGGTGTAGTTCAACAATTGAATCTTCCTTGGTGCTTAAAACATCACAGCCAATGTCATTCAAATTGGCACTATTTTTAAGCTCAGCCTTGTGACAAGGCTTTGTGAGAAATGCTGAGAAGGCCTTGCAGGAGCCACCAAAACGGGCAATGGCTGAAGTTTAAAAACTTAGAGGAAAAAAAAAGGCATTTTAAAGCTACCAGTGACCTATGAAGGAGACAGAGTACAGGGAAGAGATTAGAGAAATGGGGAAGGTTTAGAGACAAAAATAAAAGCATGTACCTAGGCCTTAGTGTATGAAGGCAAGGCAAATGGCCAGGGGACCAACTCAGCCCTGAAAGCCTGGCTTGGGCTTCCTGGGGACTAGCACTGAGGCAGGTTTTAAATTCAAGTATTCAAGTATCTGTAGTAAGTGTGATTCAGTGGCCACCTTGGGTTCAGCACCTGGTATAGAGTACAAGTTCACAGTTTGGCTCTTGAGCCAGTAGAGAGAGAGAGGAAAGGGTGTGTGGCACTGCCTGGACTGGGTTTATGTGACAAGGCTTTCCGCACAGGGACTTCAGAGAGTTTCTAAATGGAATTCATAGCCCTGGAAACTGCAGACACCCCCAGACATTTACTAAACGGAGGGCTGTGCATTTTTTTCCCAGTGTTTCCTGGTAGCACGTTGATTCCTTGGCTTTTACTTTAACTTCCTCCACTGGCACTGTCAGTAACAGATTTAGAGGGCGATTTGCTTTCATCGTTCCCCATCCTATTCCAAAATGTCCCCGTTATTTTAGGAAGCCCTACCCTTCTCCTCTGGAGTTCTTTCGCAGTTCTTCTTGTGGGCGAGTCCTGGAGGTAGGGTCCTTCCAGAGTCCAGTACTGCAGAGGTCACATTCTCTGTGTGATGAGGAAGGGTGGGAGGGGATGTCCCCAGCGTTTGTCAGTAGCATATGCAATGGGTTGTGCTGACTGCACTCTCAGGCTTGTCAATTTTCACCCTGGGAAATTAGCAACAAAGCCTGGATCTGTCTTGTGGCTGCTTTTGCACTTTCCGAGGGCGGCTGTAGCTGCAGGAGAGAGAGGGAGAGAGAGAGAGAGAGAGAGAGAGAGAGAGAGAGAGAGAG
>NW_021604792.1:3230597-3231960 GCF_004785775.1 Grammomys surdaster
GAGAGAGAGAGAGAGAGAGAGAGAGAGAGAGAGAGAGAGAGAGAACACTAGCAAGCTCGGGAGCGTGCGAGCAAGGGAGCCAGCTAGAGGGAGGGAGAGAAGGAAGAGAGAGAAGAGAGAGGGAGGGGGTGGGGGCGAGAGGTAAATACTCTTAAATCGGAAGGGAGCTGCTTCCACTGTGGTTCTGACAGGCGCTGCCTGGGCTCCGAGGCGCTGTAATAACTGGGTGACCTTTTCTTGGGCTGTATTATGTCTGGCTGGGAAGGGATTGCATTTTGCGGCTGAGAGCCAGGGCTTCCTTCAGCTCGGGCTCCTCGCACGCTGCTGGGGTAAGTTGTCAGGAGCCAGGACCAAGAGAGACATCCCCCGGACTGCAGTTGCCTAAAAGAAGGACACCTGTGGCTCGCATGCGGTCCACACTGGTACTTGGCGGATCCTGGAGGACCTCATTATTTTAAACTTAAAAAAAAAATAGAGAGAGAGATTCTACCCCCCGTTTTTTTTCAAACAATGTTTCTTTTTGACCTTTCCCAAGGAGAAGCGCTACCAAGCAGCCGCTGTGCTCACTGAATACCCTCCCCTGTATCGCTTAATTGAGAAGGTAAGTGAGAGGCTGTGTACACACGCGTCGGCTTATTTGTGCTGTGTGTGTCTGCCGGTGCGCGCGTGCGTGTGCGGATGTTGGGTGGTTTTTTTCTTCTTCTTCTTCTTCTTCTTCCCCATCCTCTCTCAATGAAACATGAAGTAAAGCTGAACCCGAACCATCCTCTGCATCACTGCAACTTTCACCAGCGCTGCAGGTCTGCAGAGACGGTTTTGTGTTTGTTTGTTTTTGTTTAAATCATGAGAGGCATCGTTATTTTTATGATGAGACATGGAATAGATGTGGGGCGGAAGACGTGGATGCCGGAGGAAGAGAGGGAGCGCGCGGCTGCAGCGCGACATCTCAAGTAGGAGTCTAGTGCATAATAGACAAAGTTCATTGCGAGCTGCAGCATCCGCACACCCTGACTCTGGGAGACAGGTTGGGACAGTTTGCAAAGGTTGGGGGTTGGGGGTTGCTTCCAGTCTAAGGGAAGTGGTATCAGTCTTGGGTATTTTCCCAGACCTCTCTACACCTGCTTGATGAAATTTATGCCCGCAACCCCCAAGAAAGAGTTGAAATTACAACCTTGTTTTTGTCTACACCCCTGGTTCTCCCAGTGCAACCTTAAAATCAAAACACTGCCTCTGTGTGTTGCAAAAGTGACTGTGTCGCTGTGTTGCTGTGTCGCGGGGCATGGAGATGGGGGATAAGTGTCCAGTGGAGGCAGGTTCCTTGTACCCAAGTGTCTGCATCTTAACAGGCTGGGGGGGAGGGGGG
>NW_021604792.1:3232060-3235498 GCF_004785775.1 Grammomys surdaster
GAGGAGATTCAGCACATTTTAACCGGGGCTACTCAGATTGCTGTTATGAAACACAAGTCAGATTTATGATCTTTTTCATACCGAACACGATATGCTATGCTAACACTGCGTGTGACGGTTTAATCAAATCCATTTGTTACCAGGAAGCTAAAAGGGGCCGCTGGGATTTTAGGATTACGGGCAGAGTGAGGGAAGCATGTGGCTTTGTCATTCGCCATCATTTTACATGCTCCCTCGTCCCTTCCCCCACTGCCTGCTTCCCTCGCCCACTAGACCCTAGCTCCCAAAGTGGCTTCACAATAGTGGATCCTGGGCCCTGTATGCTGCTCACCAGATCCACGCTTGGGCCCCAAATTCAAGTGCTTCTCCACTTCTACTGTCTGCCTCCGGGCTTGGTGCTCCATGCGAAGCTACAGCGACTCAGGCACGCCTCAGTCAACTCATGCAGAAACAAGAGAAAAGTTTTGGTAAGGTTACCTTCTAGCACAGATGTACTTTCTCGGGCCGCTAGATACTCGTGGCTAGCTCCACAGCTGCCTGTTCTTCTGCTGCGGAAGATACGAAATATTATTGTTGCTGCTGCTTTTAAAGACTGCTGCTTTCGACCAATTAATCTCTAGGTGCCACAAATACTGGTAAATTCTTTGCAAAACCACCCCTGCGTGGCTGCAAAGACACAGCTACAAAAGGTTGGATCATAAACTCCACAAGGAGATTCTTTGTTAGAGTGTATGTATGTTTCTTATTTTTTTTTTATTTTGCATGTGAGCTGCATCAAAATTGAACCCAGTCTTGCAAATCTCTTGTTGGCCTTTGCCAAGCACTAGCACTTTGCTGCCATGGTAACTGTAATTAAACTGATAAGAGTGGGGAAATGTCAGTATCTCTGAGCCTTGCAGCTGCATTGGAGAAAAAGGGAATCAAATTGGTTCCCAGCTCCATTGCTCAAAAAGGGGAGGGTGGTGGAAGGGACGCGGAGGGGAGGGGGTTGGGAGTTGAAGGGGCAGAACAGAGTTAAGCAGCTCCAGAACCAGAGATTTGGGGACATCTATTTGCATTGTGCTCCCTTAGGGGGCTGCAGCCTGTAGGGGTGCTCTGGGCCAGTGAACAGAGAGAAACAAGCTTTTAGGCCCAATCCAGTTTCCCAATCTGGGTTGGGGAGGGGGTGTGTGAGTGGGAGGAAGATGGGCAGGAGGAGAGACAATCTTTTGTTTGGTACTCTTGGCAATCGGGAGGCTGTGTTGGCCAAATTCTTTTAATCTATGTCATTGCTCCCAGCTGCGAAACCTGCGGACCTGATTTTAGCATCCTCTCTTCCAAAAGCCCTTCTAGATGGAGCCCCCTTCCAGGGCTCTCAAATTGTCCTCTGTAAATCTTCTGAAAGGGGCAGGAATGTTCTCCATTCATTCAGCGTGATCAGTTCAAATAATACATACATGTAAAAAAAAAAAAGCCCATAATGCCTCAGCACTGCACATCTTTCGTTATTCTGGTTATTTTTTAAGCCCCTATGTGTTGTGGAGTTGTGGTTACTTTGTTGTGTTAACTACTGAAGCTAAGACTGTGCGGATGAATGGCACAGAACAAGGGGACATAATAGACGCAATCAACCGGCAGGCATTCTCACAATGCAATCCAGGCAATTAAAAGCTCACCAGAGTTTAAATGAAACGGTTCTACTTATTTCTGCACAGCACACTGCACAGGCTATTATTTATGTCTTTAAAAAAAAACACTATGATTTCCCTTAAACCGTCAAATAACTCAGAATGGCAGGGTCTCAGAGGCAATAAGAATTTCCCTCAGAACGATTTGCATGCCAATCTAAAAACTAGTTATGGTTGCTGATGGGCTATGAGCAACTTGTGAAGTGTCTCTTAGCCACGAACACATAACTCTCCCCAGACATGCTCCTTTGGATCACGAGCAGAGACTGCTCAGTGCTTTCTGCCTTTTATGTGCCTGGCAACATGGTGACTACCAAGTGGTTGTTTTCCTACATTTGTTTTTCTAAAAGCCTAGAATAAAACAGATTGTATTTGCAAGAGAAAGGGGGATGGTCTCTAAAAGGATATGAGGATGGTATAGAAGATATCAGATGCCTTTCGTGGACAAGGCCAAACAGAATGTAAGAGTTTCAGTTATTAATTGGCCTCTGAGTGCTAAATTAAAATGTCAACACAACAAAAACACTTTGTGGAGACAAGCAGGATAGTATTCCTTGTGCCAAATGTTGGTATCCGCTGTCTTGGTTACAGTGCATTTTGAATAAAGATAGCTGACCCTCTACACTTAATAATAATACCATAAGTATGGGTAATAATAATGGTGTATAGCTTACTACCAATAAGAATTATTATTTTTAAAATCTTTTAGCTTAGTGATATATTAAAAAAAAAACTTAGACAATTAGGATAGTTACCCTTAACAAACATTGAAATGCTTTCAGTCATGAAATCCTATGTGTTTTTAGTAAATCAAAAATCCCCCCTTCTTCCCTAGGTATATGACTAAGAGGCGCCTGGGTCTGTTGTACACCGTAATTAATGGGATTCATGCCTTGTGGGACCTGACTAGAAAAGGATAACTAGTTCTGATCAAAGAAACTTCATTTGTTAGAAGTTCTAGAGAGTGAGATTTAGCAGAGCTATCAAGGGTTATGATTAATCTACACTAGGCCCTGAGCTCCTTCAAAGAAAAGGGATCAGAAACCGAAAGCTACAGGGCCACCACCTGCTCCTCTGCACAAATCTGGCTGATGGTCCACAGCTCGGAACCCCACAGCCACGCGTGTCAGACACACAGGACAGCCACCCTGCTTTCTTCCTTGCACGCCTCCCTCCACACCTCTATGAGAGGAGCAATTTTCTTACCTGCATGAAGAATAATCAATAGTATGTGTTGTTCCTTTGCCATTTGTAGCTAGAAAACAAACTCAGCTGTGGCTATGTTTTCAGGCTCCTCATCAGTGGTTGTCATTGTTGGTGTTTTGTTTTGTTTTATTTGTTTCTTTCTTTGGCTGTTTAGTTTTTTTTTTTTAGGGTAGTTAATGAGGGGTTGCTATCATAAGGAAGGAGGGAGTTTACATATCTTGAAGAGAAATGAATCACCAGCATTTCACTTCTCCCTTCTGAGACACTCTTTAACACGAACATGTTTGCTATTTTATAGTTCTGTCCAACCAAGTTTAAAACTTTATGCAAGGAGAGGAAACGAAGTGTTAAGGGAGTGACCCACGGGTGACAGGTAGACCACCTGGTATCAGGTGCACAATACTACTATCATTCAGCTTTACAAGGGACTCTTTCGCTTCTGTGGCTTTCTGTGTTATAATTTGTAATACATGGGAGTCAATGATGTCTGCAGTAGTTTATAGTGATTCAAACCCATCATTTTACAAAGATGAAGCTTTAATAATTGGTCAGCACTCCTTTCTTT
>NW_021604792.1:3235598-3270598 GCF_004785775.1 Grammomys surdaster
TATATGTATATATATATATATATATATATATATATATATATATATTAAGGCTGAGTATTTGAGTGTTTTGACACCTGGGGAAAAACTAAAAAAATAAAATAAAAATAAAAAGAGTATTCAGTTAATTGAAAATATTTCAGTCAAGTTGTAGAAGCCAGCCAGATTCCTTGCTTATGAAGAAAGTTCAGCATTGAAATACAGAGATTTTCCTTTATTTAGTATGGTGCATGTATACCTTCTGTACATATCTGTTTATGGATGAGTGCCTAGTTTTGTACCTTCTTGGGCTTTGTCTTCTATTGTTTCTTCCTTCCCTTAGAAAACAAGTGTATGCGTGTGGCTATAAATCATGTGATCTCATACTTGTTTTATATTAGAGCATATATTATATAATCAAGTGATGGGTCTTCAATATAAGCAGGGATTAATGTGTATGAAAATAGACAAACTTTGTTATTTTAACAAAATGAATACTTTGAAATATCAAGGACACTGAAGCAAGTATTTGGCTGTAAGTAATCACTATAGGATTTATGGTCTTTGGGCTAGGTGCACTGTGCACTTATCTATAAACTTCTGTTCCTCCAAGTAAGGGTCCGAATTTCCCCTACACATGCACACGGCTTCCTTCAAGTTCATGATAAGTGAATTGTTTATCCAGTTAGACAAAGCTCAGTTTTGATCTCCATCAGCCAACTATGAATTAGCTTCAGTCTCTTGCTTCTCAGGGTGGGTGCCATCCACTTGTTCAGATGCTCTTCCCAGGGGAACCATTCTGTGAGGAAAAATGGGACACCATGGAAATGATTGGAGGCTTTCCGACCTCCCGTGTGTAGTGTCAAAGTTCAATGTACAACATGGGTTTACCACTGCTGTGCTTTGTGTGAATGAGCTCATCATAGTTTTCATATGGCTTTTATAAACTACAAAATGTAGCATGATTATGGTACATCCCTCAAAAAGGAGGGAGGGAGGAAGGAAGGAGGGAGGGAGGGAGGGAAGGAAGGAAGGAAGGAAGGAAGGAAGGAAGGAAGGAAGGAAGGAAGGAAGGAAGGAGAGAGGAAAAAAGAGTGCAGAGGCAGTGTTTTACTATTTCACATGTTCATCCGTCCTTCCGTTTTCAACATCTCAGCTCTCGTTTCTTTCCTCAGGCATACAAATGCTCTCAGTTCAGCCAGACACCAAGCCGAAAGGTTGTGCTGGCTGCAACCGCAAAATCAAGGACCGGTATCTCCTGAAGGCACTGGACAAATACTGGCATGAGGACTGTCTGAAGTGTGCCTGCTGCGACTGCCGCTTGGGAGAGGTGGGCTCCACCCTGTACACGAAAGCTAACCTCATCCTTTGTCGCAGAGACTACCTGAGGTAGGAATTGTTCTTTGCCCGCCAGTGTTGGCTGGATGCCTTTTACAGTACATTTGTAAGTGTGTTTTCTGCCTTGTTGGTTTGATTCCCGTAACTACCGACTGGGACTGGTGTTCTTGAACGATGTCACCCTGCCAGCCTTCACAATGCTGGCCTTTATCAAGCAAACTTTTGCTTAAGGGATAGCCAGCCAAAACATCTAAAGTGTTTTAATGTGGCTTAGCCAAGTATGCTGACTGAAGAATCAGTCGTTCATGACTTACATTGAAAATGGCAGCTAGTGCCAGTGATGTTCTGATGAAAACATCCAGGTTGTTACTTTCTTTAGAGCCCAAGAGGTGAAATTGGTTGAGTCCAGCAGAGAAATGAGTCTGTTGCTCACCTAAACATTTTTAGCTCTGTACTTCTAAATAAGTTCAACTTTAATTGAACTGAATGGTCTGGTTATTCAGCTAACTCTCCTGTCTCACATACGTTAAAGAAAGTCAGTTTTAAATTCTTAATTTGTGTTTATTAGTATATTTACTGCAGTGTTTTGGACCCCTCACACAGAGTGACTGTCTCCCTACCTAGTGATATTCAAGTTATCGGTTTCAATCTTGAGCAGCCTCAGACTTACTCGTGATTTTAGGGAGAATGAAAAGTAATGACCTCCAAGTTGATGGGAACCATTGCCACCCTCCAAAGTACAAACACCGGAATGGTTTCAAGACAGTGTGGGTATCCATGGTTATGCTGGCCTGATGTTAGTCCAAAGTCTCGCTGCTTTTTGTCAACACAGAAATTCTCCTGAAGAGAAAGTATTTTCTTTTCAGGGGACTTTGTGACTTGACTTAGCTGCAAATTACTTATCTTAATAAAATGGGATCTATCAAATTAGAGAAATGATATATGGCATCATTTGGGCTTTCATATTTGATACAATTAATCATTTTTTTCCAGCTTGACATTAAGCTATTTATTTTGAATCGTTTTCCTTATGACACAAAATTTATCAATTGGCAGTAACTCCCTAACCAACCATCTTGGCCATTCTGGGAGGTGGTTCTTGGGAAATTTGATCCCTCTTTTCTTAGTCTACAATTCAGCTACTTAAAGTCAGATTTTTATCCTAATACATATATATCTTTTGATTAATGGTGGTTGCATAAGGGCAAATCCAGTGTGGTTTATCACATTCTCCTCTCCCCTGGGAGTGTTGCTCTGACTTGTGCCTACAGCCTCCTGGCTAACTATAAGCACTTGTTACCACTTCCCAGAGCTCAGAGGCACGCAAGGTGCCAACAATAGAAAGTGACTCTCAGGAACCAGAGCTTCCCTCATTACTGTGGCAAACTAATCAGAGTTAACTTACAACACGGATTCTTTCAGAACTCTGCAGTCTTTGAACTTTTATTCTTTGAAATAAAAATGTCTCCTGCGCTCATCGTGAAGGAGCGTCTCATTTCCAGATAAAGCGTTTGTGTTTGCTTTTCATGAACCGACGTGTGTTGCTTTCCAGGTTCGCTTTGTCTGTGCTAGGCAATACCCACAGCTTTTTGACTCCTTTTGACTTACATTATGCACAATTTTAGTATTTCAAGTGGATTTAGGTTTGCGATTGCACACAAGGCATTAATACGGTTTGGGTTGGAGTAGGTATTTTAATAAGTAAAATAAATAAAGAAACATTAAGGAAAATGCAAAGATGGTGACTTGAATGCTTCAGATATTTCTGAATCAGAAATGTTGAGTTTACCTGTTTTGTGGGTAAAATAGTTTTGCATTTTCAATGTGTAGGACAGCAGGGAAAGTAACCTTGGGTTTGTTTTACTTTATTCTTCCTTGTGATAGTAAATAGGAAAGGATGTTAACCTAGCGTCTGACCATCTCAAGTAAATGTTTTATCCAAGGGAATTTATCAAAATAGTTTCCGTGCCTGAAGTCCTCAATGTCCCTTAAACTAACAAAATGCAGGATACTTTTTAAGATAAAACTTTTCATTTCTTCTGGTTTTAATTTTAGTTAACTTATTTATAAATATATCTTAAGTTTTCATATGGTCTGATCACTAATATGTTCATTTCTCGAGTAACAGTTTCCTCTGAAATTGGTCATTACCACATTAATGGCCAGTTGTTATGTTAACAGCCCGAGAGTTGTTAACATTTCAGACTAAGTTGTTAACAGCAAATGTATCCTTATTTAAGCTGAAGGTTTGCTGTGTATAGTGTGAGTTGGGCAATTCCACCAATACCTCAGAAGTGTCAAAGGGGAATGGAGAAGTGGAGTATGCATAAAATGCTGGGTGGTGAGTTATGGAATATGCCACAGATGTGGTAAGTTGCATGTGCGAAGCATAGGTCTCGATGACACTACAGAGACGTGACTCTGAGAAAATAAAATAGTCTGAACCTGTATTTTACGTCAGCACCTATGACCAAACTTAGTCCTAGATCGAAGCCTTTGATTGGTTATAGCCATTTAAAAATACTTATTAGATGCCTACTCTGTGGAAGGTAGAATTTGAAACAACAGCCAAAATTAAGAATAAGAGAAGAATGTCATTAAGTAATGATGTTTTGGACTCTAGCCATTGCTTTTCAAACTCGTTTATGGAAATATGCATAAAACAGTCAGTGCATAATTAAAGTTTCAGAATTAAGACTCTGGAGCTATTAAGATAGTTTATTTTATTGTAAGAATATTTATAATGTGATTAATGAACAAATGCTTTTCTGTGTCTAATTGCTGAGCCTCAAAACCCGTTTCCCCTCCTTGTGTTCTTTTTTCGTATTTTTCCACAGGCAATATTTAACTCCTTAAATCCTGTTTCAAAAGTCCCTGCTTTTGGGGACTTTGAGTATTATATGATTTTTGTTGCAGTACCAAACAAGCCTCAAGTAAGTTACAGATTTAGATTTGTCCCTCTGAGTCACTAGGTACTTAAGAAAGAAAATGCTAAAGGAAACATCACCCATGCTTATAAATTGTCCCTTATTGGTATTATGCTACAGTAGATAATTGTTCATCGCTGAAGAAAAGGGAAATATTTTATCAATTGTACTTAACAGCTTAATTAACATTTCCCCCATAGAATAAAAACAAACAAATGAACAAACAAATAAAAAATAGTTAATTATAACTGTGAGTTTTAGAAGGTTTGGCTACTATTCTATGTGGCTAGGGTAGTGTTACAAAATGAAACCATTCAAGTCCTTTGAATCCTGGACTGGAGGTATTAAATTATAGGAAAATATATGAATTTAGATAGCAGGATACTTTCTGAAGGTATTCATTATTGTGATTCATGTCTTTCTCCGAGGCATTTTTCTTTTAACCTTTGTGACACAGTCAGCACCATTTAAGGAAAAACAAAACAGTTTCAGTTGCTGCAGCCTTGGTCCCCAGAGTGGGAGGGACTGCTCACTTCCTGAAACTGGCCTGTCATGCTGGCTTGTCTTTTGATCTGCTATTTTGCTGTGAACATAAGATGTATACATCCAAGGAGACAAAATTTACCTCCTTGCAGGACCACTCCTCCTCCTCTGGAACTTGTTCCACAAAGGAAGGAAAAGCGTGATTGACTTTTGAAAGCTCTCTCTTCTTTGAGAACAAGGATTTGTGGTCCATCTGCAGTCAGGTAGCAGCTCGGTGTCAAAACTAAGACAATTAGGTGTTAAAAATGAGGCCAGCACATTGATCTATTCTTTAAAAGATATTTAAAGATAACTCTATAACACAATAGACAAAAAGCATCTTTAGACTTTAGAGTTTAAAATTGATAATACCTGAGAATAGTCATTTATTGAATAAAAATAACAACATTTAGCAGTCATGTCTAAGAGAGTCTGGTCAGTGCTGTCACTTCTTCAGCTTGTTGAATGTGAATAGCTGATGGATAACCAGAGATTTAGAATTAAGACTTTATGCAAACATTAAATAGAAGTGCAGAAATGTCCCAATTCCTTACTTTTTGACCTAGAGAGAAAAAAAAATCAGATCTTACCACTCCATCCTTCAGACAGCCTTTGCTGTGTGTGTGTATGTGTGTGTGTGTGTGTGTGTGTGTGTAAGAGTAAGCCTACAGATTCAGATTTGGATGATATATTCTAAGCATTAAGCCAACACCTCCTGCATCTCCTATCTCTTTGAATGTTGCCTTGCCAGATAGCTGATTCAAAGCTGTTTGCTCTAGTGTAGGTCATTAAAGCTGCTTATAGCTGTTTCCATATGAGAAGCCATAAAATAGCTTATATAAAATTTAATGCAATTTGCTATTTTTATATGCGAGCATGATTTGTTTAAAACAAAACTACTGGGAAAGAGAGATGCTTTACGTTCCACCAAAGTTGCCAATTAACTAAAATGATTGAAGCTTGCTCTGCCGACTGCAGATTTCATATACTTTAATATAATAATGTAAACTCTTAAGGAGAAAATTAAAATAAAATGTTGCACAGAGCATCAATCTAGCTATAATTTTACTTCCCACTGATCAAACCTAGTACTTCTAAGTTTTTATGTAAGATTAAATTTATATTGATGTGTGATTATAGCCCTAAACTTAAATAGGGATGTGTTATTAATACTGTCTCATTTGGGTAAAAATGAAAACTTGGTGTCTGTCTTAATGTGAAATAAAGTGTTCGTTCTTTCTTCCCTCACTCTCGTCTTCTGAACAGGAAGCAGATGGAAACATTGGCCCAGGAAGCAGCTCATGATTATTTTTTAAATAACTTTTTATCATCTGAATTTAAAAATAAAATAAGCTTCTACCTAGATTGAGTTACCTCATACATAAACTTTCCCCGCAAGCTTCATTGGAGGCTTTAGGCATTTTTACTTCAGCTTTTATGTTTATAAAATAGGAGTGCCTTATTTGATCTTACTATAATGAAATATTTTGATGCATAAACATACTTCCATCCGTGGTCTGTTGAAAAATACTGGTACGACTCCCGAATTATTTGACGTTATTTACAGCTTTTACATAGACTTGTGACTTTTCCATTTTGCTTTTATCATAGGAAAGTATTATTTGAATTCTAGTTTAGACTATATAATATGCATAGAGCAGTTTAAGGAAGGAAGGATCATGTCATTTGATGCAACAGTTTAGAGAGATGTTGCTTGCCTGGGAAAATAATTGGTGGTTAGACTTCCTGAGGGACAAGTACACAGAAACTGTGTCTATTAAAAATAGTTAACCTATATGTAAAATTTTTCCTTTGTAAAATTATCTATAACCCTTTTCTATTTTTAATTCCACAGTTACCCATCATTAAAGAATGAATATTTACATAATTCATATAATTAACACTATTTGTTTTCTGGATTTTTTTTCTTGACTTGTTTTATATACTTCAGCTATTTTCATGGAAAATACCGATTTTCTGGAATTATTAAAAAATACTCCACATTGTTTATCTATTTGTTTTTGTTTCTTTCATCATTTTATAATGCATCAAACTTCAATGAGTGTTGTTTTTAATATGAAAGTTGGATAAATTAGACATACCTGACTTAGCAAAGAATAAAAAGCAATTTGTTTCTACAAGTATATTTAGGATTAAAGGCATCTAGAAGAAATACATTTGAGAATTGCTAGAATCGCTTATTTTGCACTTTATAAATATGTAGAATTCTGGGAAAGAATTCTATTTTTGGTTGCTCTTAGAAAATACCAAAGTAAGCCAGCACTTCATTTATAAGCTCACCATTAGCTTCCATTAAGTGACTAATAATACATCTTAATGCTGTGTTTGGACTGCATAAACATAATTTATTAAGGAATTTCCTTTTGAAAATATGCTGAAAGTAGTAATTTTGTAAATGGTCTTGATGAATATTTACATTATAAAAATGTATTATGTGGTTCAGTTTTCTGCCTCACATAAAAATTACAGATCCTAAAAATAAGAATTTTAGCCACCTCAACGATCATGGTATTTTCCGTCATTACTCTGTAACCCTTCCAAGTCCTCTTTTAGTATTTTGTTTAAAAGAAAATTTTCCTCAGTTCCATCATTCCATCAAAGACAGAAGTTTCACCTCAGCCCCCAACCCACCCTACCCAGTGAGCTAACATGTATCATGTTTATCAAGAAATGTTAAAGTGTGTGTGTGTGTGTGTGTGTGTGTGTGTGTGTGTGTGTAGGCATAAACATCTGGTGAGATCTTAAGAACAGAAGTAGAAATAAAAACAGCACTATCTTACTCTCTTGCTCAGATGGTTTTTTGGTCCGTGTGTTATCTGTGTTCCTGTAAGATGTCACTCACCTCTCTCCTCCACTCTTCAGTTTCATGGTATGTTGAGCTTTGAAACCAGTGAAGTGCTGACACTCGATGCCAGCTAATTTCCTCCTGTTGTAAGCCGCAGTACTGATATGTTGTTACATGTTACATCTTTGCTAGTCTCGGGTGAAAGACAAATTTCATAATACTGGGTTTATTCCCATTTGACACCTTTGGTGTTTGTCTTCTGGTTCTGTTTTCACTGGCTCCTCTGGAGGTTGAGCCGTCTTCTCTAGTTAGGGCTGTATGATGGAACACAATTTATCTGAAAACTAAGCATGTATTCCCTCTGTCAAGGTATTTATGCAAAATTCATTTCGAGAAAAGTTTACACTGTGAAACATGTAATGTGTATGCGATTTTTTGTTAGTTCAAACAACTTATTTTCTTTCATGTCTTAATATTGATCCCAATAAATAATCATATTTTAAAGGAATTATGATTTAAGCATTTCCCTTTCATTATTTTAATCAGACATACCTAATGTACACACAGACACACCACACCAATGATATGTACATACACTTGGGCCTTTTTGGTTATGTTCATCAAAACTTAAGTTTCAGCAATGTTTCCATAGTTCTAATTCTTTCTGAATTCCTTTATGCTGTTAGCTTTTTATGATGTGAAATACATCTAGCTGTAGGCTTTACAAGTTTCAAATAAAATCACACTTGAGATAAATAGCCATCCTGGACTAGTAGGATCCTTGATTTGAAGTTGTAAAATTAACATTAAGCTTTGTGTATTAAGTTAGGCTCTAATCAGCATGTGTTGTTATGATTCAATTTAATATTAAAAACTCTCCAACTGGGCTACTGGGAAAATAAAAGACTCTTAGGAATTGAAGGATTATTTGCAGAGGAGTGCACTAAAGCCATATTTAAGTGAAATTGTTATTACTGGTGCAATACAGTGGTGTCCACATTAAGCCTATCCTATTAATAAAAGAGAAGATCAGATCGGTTTTAGCAAACATAAATATCAAATATGAGGAGAACAAGCAAGGGGCAAGGAACTTCGTAAAGCATGTTAATGTTAACATTTAATATGAATCTAAATACCACAGAGAAAAACTGAATCCCCCCCCACCTTTAGTGATACAGGCTCTGAAAAGGCAACAGGGAGTTAGAAGCTAATTCCAGACATGCCAGACAATTCACAGTTTCTATAACTTCCAGAACAACCCCAGGCTTTTTCATACCAGTTCATGACGAGTATAGAACCAGTGTGGGTACGTAGGCATCTGTTTTTCAAATCAGTTTTTAATTTGTTTTTATTTTAAAAGTTTTGCCTGTGGCATGGTAGCACATGCTACAATTCCAGCACTTGGTGGTTCCGGGCAGGAGGATCAACAGCATGAACACAGACTCAACTGCAAGTAACAGCCTTCGATAAAATGTTGACATATTATGAAATAAATGAGATTATACCATTTTAGAATTCTTTATGATCCCCAATACAGTACTTATTTGCATCTATAAATTTCACAATAAAAGCATATTATTACTAATTATGTCTTATAAAGTTTGACTTTGGGGAATGAGCCATTTCTATCCCTTTACTTGGGTCGGTGGGAACAGACAAAGAAAGTTACCATACCTTGTAACACTAGGTAGGATTATAGATAGCCATCCACGGGCAGGTGGACTCAAATTGTAAAAGTGACAAGTTCAATTATATATTGAGCTTATTAAAACTTAGGACTGCATATGCATCTATTCATACATTGAGAAAATGTAAACTAATAATTTGAGTATCGATATTTTATTAATATAAATAATATATGGAAAATGTAATATTCCTACTTGATTTTATATGACACATCAATACTAAAATGTCATTATTGACATTTTACTACGTGAACCATAAAATATTCAGTCTGAGATATTTGTGAAGAATTTAGCACTTAAATTTTTTTCTATAATTGCTAAATATTGGTAATAATCTTGCTAATTAACTAAGTAAAATATATAATTCTTTTACTCCATTTATGCCCTTCAAAACCAGTGAAGAAAACTGAGATGTGTATGTCAGGTGAAATTAGAAGAATGGGGAGGGGTTAAGCTATATCTGAGTAGTCAGCTATTTATCTCGTATACCCAGGGGCCTGAGTTTAAGCATGAAAAATAAAAGTAGAAAAGGCAGACATTAGAAGGAAGGTCTTAAGAACAAATATAGACTTCTTAAAAATAGTCTTTGTAAGTAAGAAATCTCTAGAAAAGCTGAGCTTCATAGCTCTGTTTTTGCATTTCGAGTAAGATAAGAATGGACCTGTGTTTGAACCAGTGTATCACTTTGCACAGATGCCAGCAGGCTATCAATGGCAGGTACCATTGACATCTTGCAAAACATTTAGCATTCTTGTCCTCATCTTCTTATCCAATAAATATCATTATTCTAGGGGCAACAAGGCCCTGGGACACAATGCTGAATAAAACACAAAATTTCTGCGCTTGTAAGAAGTCTTATTTTAATTAGACAGAATAAATAAACATTAAAAAAATGGAGGGAATGAGGCAGAACAGGGAGTATAGAATGTGTGTCTGTATGTGTGTGTGTGTGTGTGTGTGTGTGTGTGGTGTGTGTGTGTGTATATATATGCATGTGTGGAGAGAAATGGAGAGGAAGATGGAGAGGAAGATGGAGAGATGGAGAATTGGAGGACTGACCTCTAAGGTTACACATAGAAACAGCCTAACGGATGAAGTTTCTTCAGGTACAGTTACAACAGGAAATGACAGAGCTACTCAGGGGCACCTATGTGAATTGCATTATGAGTACAGAAAATAGTTAGGATAAAGACTTTGGAATAGGAATGCTTTTGATACATTTGAGGAGCCTCAAAGATGCTGTGGTGAGGGTAGCAAGAGCAAGAGGCCCAGAGGGTAAAGACAGAAAGACGGTCAGCATGAGGACCTCTGCTGCCCCTGTCATGGGTACAGTGGAATTCACCTGGACAATTCTGAGTGTTCCCTAGGGAAGCTGTATGTTCTGAGCAGTGCTTGTCAATAGCGTTTAGGATTAGAGAGTTCTAGTACTGAATCACACGGGAAATTTTGTCATTCTCACTTACTGGTCTTTACTTTTTACTTGGACATACCGATGAATCTTCATAGTTAAGAAGTAGCTATGAAATATGATCCAAAAACCACAAGGACGTGGTAATATGACCATCTGCTACTAATCCATAGGTTATTGTATAATTGTGTTTATTTTAAGTCAACACTTGTACACATATCTTGACACGGTTGGAAGTCGATTTGAAATTCAAGTATTTCAATGCCAAGTCCAGGAGATGCCTGCCACACTGTGATAGGGCCGCAAACCACAGTGCTTGCTCAAAAAGATGACCCCTGGTCAGCAGATGAGCTCTTGGCAAATCATGAGGTATATTTTTGAATACTCAGGCAATACAAATTACAGAGGTGGAAGTTTTTCAATAGTTGTAAGTTTTCAAACTTTTGAAGTCAGTTGTACTGAGTTTGATGCAGTTTTCTCTCTGTTAATAAAAGTTAAGTCTGGGCTTGAGATGTTGCTTAGTGGAGATGCAATTACCTTGTATGTACAATGCCTTAGGTACACTTAAACAAACACACACACACACACACACACACACACAGAGAGAGAGAGAGAGAGAGAGAGAGAGAGAGAGAGAGAGAGAGAGATAAGTCTAGACTTAGGGAATTAAATTGTTTTTAGAGAAAAAAAAGTTATCCTGACTTATCTGCTCTAATCAGCAAACAGAGCATTGAACCAGCTTTTAGGAAAGATGCACCATTGCTGGAAGCAACCAGTAAATGACATTCTTAATATTATGAGAAGAACACGGCGCCAGGACCAGTGTTTTCTACAATGAGATCTGTTTCTCACCTCAAACCTAAACCTAGTTCACTTGAGCTAGGGTCACACCAGGAAGAGATAAGCATTATTTTTAAAAACTGAAATATTAATATAATTATTATTGTGTATAAGCATTTTGCACATGTGTCCCTGATGTCCAGTGAGGCCAGAGGGAGGTTAGTAGATCTCCCAGAAAGTGGAGCTGAAGAAGATTGTAAGCCATGATGTAGGTGCTGGGAATAGAACCCCGTTCTCCGGAAGAGCAGCCAGTGCTCTTAGCCATGGAGTCCTCTCTCTACTATTCATTCCTATGTTTTGAGTATGTGGGTGTACCATGATTATTTTCTGAAACTGAAAGAAATAAGGTAAACTATATACAATTTAAAGTGTTTGTACCTATATAAAAGATGATCTTGGGTTTTATCACCACAGACACTTGCTGAGAGTTTTGGCCAAGGGCTGTGTAAGAATTAGTCATTATTGTCATCCTGAGTCCTGGGGACTTTTTCTGTTCAGCCTCCAGATGCCCCAGTAGCTGGTTTACCTTTTATCATTGCCTTCTTGTTCAGGTTGAATTGGCATTCAAATCACTTGCCACTATTTTCTTCTAAAGTAGACAGACTTTAGTTTGGCCTTAAGCGATAGTTGCTTTACCTTGACCCCATAGTTTGTTGATTGCTTAAATAAACTTGTCAGGCATGTTATTAAACAAAGACTGGTTTTGAGAAGATTGGTTGTCCGTTTAGCCAAATATATTTAATGTCCTGTGCTTTTGATCAGGAGTGGCTATCTGCAGAGACCTGCCAACAGTTAACTCTAGAGAGAATTTAAATTAATTCATTTGTAAAAAATATATATATTTTAGAAATTTATCTACAGGTGATAATCCATCTTTATTCTGCATCACTAAGGGGATGGTGTGGGATTTTATCTTGTATTTTTATTGTTATTTCTTTTCTGTTTGCTGTTTGTTTATTGAGCCAGCGTCTCATGTATCCCAGGCTGCTCTTAAAGTTGCTTTGTAGCTAAGGGTGAACTTAAATTTCTGATCCTTTTGCCTACACCTCCCTAGTGGTATGTCACAGGCTTGTGCCATCATTCCTAGCTAACAGAACACTAGATCAAACCCAAGGCTTTGTGCTGCCAGACAAGGGCTCTACTAACTCAGCCCCACACATATTCCTGTTGGATTCTTTTCTGAGAAAGGGCCCCATTCTGGACCCCAGCTTAGCCTACAACTCACTATATAGCAGATGGCATCCAGTGTATACCTCTGTGTCTGCCTCAGCCTCTCCAGTTCCTGAATTCTGGTATAACTGGGTGTGAGCCACCCCACCAGGCTTAATATCTCATTATTCTTACCATTGTGCTACTTCACTTATCATTCTCCTGCCTTAGATGTTCCCATTACAACCAACATTAATGGCAGAATAGTCAGATGTCCCTGTTATGACCAATTCATGAGCTATTTCTCTTATGTGATTATCGATTTATTAAAAAAAAAAAAACAAATAAGTCACACAAATTCTTGCCAATTCACCAAGCAACTCACCCACTAGGCAGGGTTAGATCTAATCTCTAGCTTCTCAAAGGTATGTTGAGAAACAGAATGGTGAACAGTTTAGATTTTAGGTTTGCACCATGACAATACATCCTAGCTGTGTGCTCCTTTGTGAACTATTCAAGCCATTGGGTCTCTATGTATTGGCAAGTAATGGTGATATGTTCTTTCATGGAGTTATTGGGAGGATGGCCCTGGGAAGGGGCTAAACATGCTAACTGATAACTCACTGGCAGCTTCTGTTGCTATGATGGAAGAATTTCACTGAGTTATGAAGATAAGGTAGTAGGAAAATTAAACATAAAAAGAACATTAAAGAAACAGATTAGGATGGGGTTTAATCACGACTATGAAAAGCTGTGACTGTAATAAGATCTTTTGCCGGCTTTTCATTTACAAAGAAGATGGATGAAGAAATAGCTAAATATCGTGTGCACTTGAGGCCACATTAAAAAAGAAATCCTAACAGTGGAGATTATTATTAGGGCCAATTTGACTCTTTAGGGGAATTAGTGAAAATTGGATTTCCTCTGTAACTGAAGTGACAGCTTTCTTGGATATCTTATTTGCCCTCACTCAACCCTGGTTTAGAGCATAGGAAAGCCCACAACCTTGTAAAGTATTCTATGTAATGTCCCTAGGTTGTTTTAGCTTTCCTTAATAATGTTGATTTTTTTCATTCATTTTCTTGAATGACCATGATGTAAGGCTATCAGTATGTTTGTACTGAGTGTTTACTTCTTACAATGTTATTTAAACATTTTGATGTTGTTCTTGAAAAAAAAAAAGTATGCACCTCCAATTTATCTATCTCCATCTTGGGAGGCTGGAGAGGTGGCTCAGTGGTTAAGAATGCTTACTGTTCTTGCTTTGGGCCAGAATTCAGTTCCCAGCATCATATTGTCTCTCACAACTGCCTGTAACTCTAACCCAGGGACATCTGCTGTCCTCTTCTCTTCTGGCCCCCATGAGCACTGCACTTAGGGGCACCTGTCTGGACCCAGGCATGCGCACATGATTAAAACAATCAAAATTAAAATCTTATAAACTGATGAATTATAAATTCTCCATTGCATAATTTTTTTAAAAAAATTATGATGGTGGTATTGAAATAAGAGAAAAATAGAAATTGAAATGCTAATATTTTGAAGGGATCTCTGGGAATTTTGTACCCCGCCGTTTTGAGACAACTCTACACAAGTAGCTTTTAGTGCTTGGCTAAAAGTTGCTTGGTAACAACGATTTGTGAGGGGCCAGGCAAATAGGAAGGTTTGGAAACAGTTATAAAGGAAAGCTCAGCTGGTTCAAAGTTCGAGGCGTCCTGCCTATGAGTTAGCAGGTCTTGGTGTGGTCATTTAATATTAAGCCAAGCTTTCCTTTCCTGAGTTCTGTGGTGAATCTGTTGTTGTACCATTGCCAGTGGCGATGCTAATATGAGGCAGGGTTCCTCTCCTTTCCCTGCAAACCCCCCTTCAGGACACAGTGAGATTTGAGACAGATAAATGCTAAAAGAACCCTGTGTACCAAAGCGATGTTTATTGCATGTAATACATATCATTGTTTGTCTCCTGTAGTGAAAAATACTTGTATCCTGCTGTTAAAATGCACTCCTGACAGAACAGTGCTTGCTATTATAGGGTCCATTGCTTGAAAAAAAATATGAAACACTGACAGAAATACAATTTAAGAAAATCTAACACCAAGGGTAGTCAACCATGTAGGCTACTATTAAGGGGCCAAAACTCAAGGCCAGGGGTTTATTTTTTTTTTTTTTAAAGAGTCACAGTTTATTTGCTAGTAGTAGGCAAAGTTGAAAGAAAAAAATAGAACTCGAATTCCTTGCTCTCTAGTCTGTAGAAAATTAATGAAAGCAACAGTTCAATAAGATTTTATTGCAGGAATGTTTAAGTGAAACATTTTCAGAATGCTTGGGAATTTTTAAACAGTTACTTACCACTTAGGAAGCTATAACACTCTCTTGCGTAACAAATTGTTAGCATTGGATCCTAGGCACACCCCGTGATTTTCTTAAAGTGGGTAGTCAGAGCTGGTTAAGCGGAATCACTTTGCTCGTTGCATTTGTGTGTGTCTCTGTGTGTGTAGGTTATAAATACTTTTGAGATTGACAGCCCGGCTGTACCCACAGTTACTACAGTTTAAAATACAAGCTACTGTCTACATAGCCCCGTGGGAGTAGACAGTTGAATATATTGGGTGGAAAATGAGACTCTAGAGAAGAGAGTCACCAGAGGTGAGATGCAAGGAGGATGCTGGCTATTTGGAGGAGGACAGAGTGTTCTAGAGGAGACAGTACTAGCGCTGCTATTGGACGATGGGAGCGCATGCGTTCTTCAGCTACCACCCAGGTCTGTTAAGGAGATCGTGAGTTTAGATGAGATGCATTATCTAATTTTACCATTTTACGAAGAAATCTGTCACCCAGTAATATTCGAAACACACTTGAAACCAATTGTGTATGGATTATGTGTTCTCCGTGGGGAAAAACAAAAAAGGTGTGGCAAAAGTATGTGATTGCGGGAGCCACAAGTGGCAAAGCTCGGGTACCTGAGAAGCAGAAGGAAGCACTATCCACTATTGTATATGTGTTTCGTGTTTGGCGGGACGGGGACGAGGAGCGTGAAGGGGAATCGAGAAATATGTGTCCTGGATTCTCTACCCTGCTGCCAGTCTTCTTGGTGCACCTTTTAATAAAGCTTATGAAGTGATTGCTCTTGCTAACCTCGGACATCCAGAGATCTGCAGCGTCTTTGCAGACATGCCTCCGAATTTAATGAGCCTCACTCTGACAACACCATGCAAGAAGGCTTTATCTGTGCTATAGAGAGTTGTGTGTACGCTGTCTGTGTGCACATGCATGTGTATGTGCAAACATATGTATCCAGCCATAAGCATGTGGATGCCAGAGGACTGTGTTGGATGTCTTCTCTTGCTTACTTTATTTTTTGAAGCAAGGTCTCTCTCTCCCCCCCTCTCTCTCTCTCTCTCTCTCTCTCTCTCTCTCTCTCTCTCTCTCTCTCTCCCACGTTCTCTCCCTCTCTCTCTCCTTCCCTCCCTACCTCTCTCTCTCTCCTCTTTTCTCTCTCCTCCTTTCTCAGCCCTCTTCTCCTCTCCCTTACCCCCCACCTTCCTCTCTTCCCCTCTCCCATATCCACTCTCTCTTTCCTTTCCTTCTTTCTCTCCCCCTCCTCCTGTGCCCCCTCTTCCAGACTCCCTCGCCTCCTATGTCTCTCCTTTTCCCCTGCCAAACCTGAAGCTTAATAATTGGATAGAGAGGTAGTTAGCAAGCCCCAGAAATGCTCCAGTCCCTGTTTCCTTGTGCTAGAAATTCAGGCTGTACCAGGCCCACATTTCTTACATGACCTCTGGGGATCCGAATTCAGATCCTCTTATTCACTTTTCCCACCAGGCCATGTCCTCGATCCTGGGTAATGTGTAATTTTAAATTTGTCTAAATATAGTGCTAAGGGTTTTCCATTCAGCTGTGTGTTGGAGCAAATCAAATAACCATGGCTAAGAAAGACTCACAGTGGCCCACCCTACTTCCTGTTGTCTGCACGTTCACATGTGCTCTACCCGTGATTCTTCAGTCCACGTGTGGTCTTTGTCACATGATGCCGTCCTGATACAGTGTTCTTGGCATCCAACTTCAAACACTGCTTTTCCATTCCTGATTTCACAAACGTCAACTGAAAGAAACAGCATTTAAGGACAGTCATCTGAATACCCGAATATTAAACTATTCCTTCTGATCATATTAAACATCCTGAGTTGAGAATGTTCTAGACAACTATGGTTTTGACTTTGAACTTTGTCATTCTGGTCTTCCAAGGGCTTTCCGACACAATTATAATCAGGTTTTTACCACTAGCCTACTCTACAGCATGTTTTAACAAATAACTCTGAGACTTTAACAGCTAAGGGAGGCTACTGTGGAAATTTAAAAATAACTTACATCTTAGTATGTGATTATGTATGTGTTTGTTTATTTGTAGGGGTGTGTGTGTGTGTGTGCCCACACACTTGGGTTGGAGGCCAGAGCACTATATCAAATGTCTCCTTCACTCTTTATAACCAGATGCTGACCAACTCTATTCTGGTACTCACCTGTTTTCACCCCCTCAGCATGGATATTACAGATGAATAACACCATGCTGCTACCAGACCTACATGCTCGAATGACAACCACTTCATCACCTGCTGGTCTTTGTGTGTTACTGAAGACCTGGATCCTGGTTCACATGCTTACAGGGCAAACATTAAGTCTACCAAGTCATTGTTCCAGCCCTGCTGTAGACAACATTCACCACATCACACAATATCCAACAAAATCAATGGTGACAATTCCACCAAATCGGAGCATCATATAAATTCCTGGGCCAGTCAGTGATTTCATGACACTTCAAATTGAGCATTGTGAATCATAAATTTGTTTGCACTTTCTTCTTTTCTTTGTCTTCCAGGAATCTCGGGTCAAACTACTTTCCATCCACTATTCAAACATGAGAGTTTTTATGCTCTCTCTCTCTCTCTCTATATATATATATATATATATATATATATATATATATATATATATATATGTCATAATATATGATATTTATATATGTAACTATAAAATATATATCAAATATAAGCAGAAAATATATCATTATATAATATACAAACATAATTTAATATATATTTATATATATAACATATATTGTATATTAAAAATATAAAACATATAACACATATTGGTTATTTTGTATATATATTTTGAATTTTGATATATAGTGATAGGTATGTTCTTTGAGGCTTATTTCTAAGATCATTCAAATGAACTCATTTAAATATGGTAATGGGGGAACTACGGTGGAGAAAAGTAGAGGTTAGAACACAGGGCATGAGACTTGGTGGAAGTACAGAAGGCTGGGTGGGATGAATGTAAGGGCAGGAAGGATGTGATAAAAGGAATTCCCCAAATCGTACACATAAAATGAAACGTAGGTGAAAGTGAAGGGTATTTGGAAACCATATTGGGAACGCTTGAACTTACCCTGCACAGTATAAAGAGCAGAGTGCATGCAACTTTTTTGAGCTCCTTAATGTTTATATACACATGATCAATTTATCATCCTAAAAAGCAAACATACACGTGGCAGTGATCCCTTAAAGTAACCAGTAACTTGCTTTCAATAATGATTCTTTGATGTAAATTAAATGAATTATTTAACTGACAGAAGGCTGAGGCAGGGATTGCATGCAAATGCCTTTAGGTGTAAGAATACAGTCTTAAACACCAAATAAGTCAGGTAAGTCAGGGCTCACATGCCTCCCTGGAGGGACAGCCATCCCTCACGTCCAGTAGGCTGTGTTAGTGAGTGCCTAATGTTGCTCATATTTGGATAAACTATTTCTCTTTCTGTAACTATAAGGGAAATTTCTTAAAATTAAGATAATAAAGATGGTGATGCATGGATATTTTATAGGTAACTTTTGGCTAGAATTCTAATTCTAGCTTCAATTCCACCCATACTTTTAAAACTCCACTGGCTGGTGTTTGAAAATGTTTGTAGCATCCTGGATGTTTGGAAGGGGGATCACCACCCCTCTTCAACACTTATCATGGCTGCTTCTGCTTCAACATCTCATCAGAGCTTAGTGAAGCAGGAAGTCCTGACTGTGCTTGTAAGGTCCAAAGGATTCCTGGCCTCTTTGCTTCTGGTATGTAGTATGGCTTCCCCGGAATTAAGAGAGGTATCTTCAGGGTACCTCATTAGGCCAAATATCAGACATTTCAAGTCACACACATCTCAGTAGAACTCTTTATTCTAAAATCACCAGTCACTGTGCATTCCTGCCTGCTTTTCCATTGCTGTAACAAAAAAGCAACTTGGGGAAGAAAGGGTGTATTTCAGCTTATAGCTCACCACCCATTGTGAAGGGAAATCAGGACAGACACTCAGGCAGGAACCTGGAGGCAGAAAACAAACAGCAGAGATCAGGAATGTGGCTTCCTTTCTATGGATCACTCTGTTTGCTTGTTTACATAATCCAGGGCCAAGTGCCCAAGGCTGCCACTGCCCATAGCTGGCTAGACCCTCATATGTCAATCACTCATCATAAATATGCTTAACAGAATTGCCTAGAGGCCAATATGATAACAGTATTTTTATTCAGTTGAGCTTCTCAGATGACCCCAGCTTATGTCATGTTGATGAAAATTTAACCAAAGAAAGCATGACCGAAGTTTGATATTATGACACATTATGTCTCCTCACTTTGCACTTGGGAGGATCAATCTTGAGTTGAAACTAGTTTTGTGCTACTTGGTACTACCTGTCTTTAAATATGGGGGAGGGAAATAGTTTTAAAAAGAGGAGAGGGAGAGAGGGCAAAAGAGGAAGAAGGAGGGAGAAGTGGAGAAGGAGGAAGAGAGAAAAGAGAAAGATAGAGGAAGAGGAGAAAGAAAAGAAAAAAATGTGTGAAGAGAAAGAAGAGAGGAAGAAAGAAGAAAGAAAGAAAGAAAGAAAGAAAGAAAGAAAGAAAGAAAGAAAGAAAGAGGGAGGGAGGGAGGGAGGGAGGGAGGGAGGGAGGAAGGAAGGAAGGAAGGAAGGAAGGAAGGAAGGAAGGAAGGAAGGAAGAGGGTACCATCACCTCTCTGCCAACCAACATGAACTCTAAATATGTTTTGTTTTTATTTCCTTCCTCTATCTATGTTGGACTACTGGACATACACACTTTCCCAGTAAACTTTATCTGAACATCAATGTCCTTGTCGGGGACCTTCTAACATCCACAATCTTTAGTAAGACATTTTTAAAAGAATCAAAGTCCAAACATCACTTTAATTGAGGTTCAATCATTGTTTCATCTATAACTTGCCTCTAATTTGAAAGAGTTGGTTTCCCTTTCAGCTGTGAGCAGAGGCAAGGTGCTTACATCCCATATTCCATAAAACCAAGAGGAACCCATATAAAGACATCTTCACTTACTCAAAACCAGCTTCCTGAAACAAAACTCCTTTGGGCTCACATGCCTCACATTTTACACTTTCTCACTGTTGTGTGTTCTTTCCTGTCATGATTCTGAGAGGTTTAATCAGTTCAGCCAACAAAACTGAAACCAAGCCCTAGTGTCTCTGTGGTGTCCTGAACTGACACCATATCAGGATCACGTACAGTGTTTTTTCCCAGCACAAGCTATTTCATCTCAGAAATATATACTCTACACTACATTAGCATCCCATCCTCCTTGTCTTATAGAGAATTCATTTTATCAACACTCAACTGGTCTGCTATCTATTTTCTTTCTCCAATTCAGTGAAATATTTCAGGCTCCTGGCCTTCCATGCCCTTTGGAAACCCCTAGTTGATCACGCTGGCCTCAGTTGGTTAGGCCTGCCAACCTCATTTCTTGTATCTTGTCTGTCATCCAATGAAGAGCAGTCTGGGAAGTGGGCACAGGTGTCTGCTCTTAATCTATGTCTAAGAACTGCTAAAATTGACCCAAGTGTATATAGACTGACACTTGAAAAAATTTTTTGTTGGGTTTTGTATGCATCTTCCTCCTCCCGCCATTTATATATCATCTCCTTTTCATACATCGACAACTACTCTCTTTATATTCATCCAGATGATGAACAATATAGATTTCATTAAAACCCAATTTTGTGTGCTTGGCTTCCTTTCCTCCTGCATTGTGGACCTTTACTTTAGAAAATATCTTTTTGTTTTTCTTTCTAAGATCTCAATAGTCGGTGTGTGACTATAGACAGGATTTTTTCAATTCTAAAACTTTACTTTTCATTCTTTCAAATATGGGCTGATAATATCAAATTCCTTTATTTTCTGGGAGCCTTGTTTTAAAGATCTTATTAGCATAAAGCTCTTACTGCTTTATGCATATGAGCAGTTGTCTTTGTGTATATATGTGCACCACATGCCTATTTGGTGCCCACAGAAATCAGGACCCCTAAAACTGTATTAATGGATGGTTGTAAACTGCCGTGTCGTTGCTGGAAATCAGACCTGGGTCCTCTTCAAAATCAATGAGAGCTCTTGACCACTGAGCCAACTTTATGGTCCCAGGAGTCTTTTCTTAAAAAGAATATTTCACTCCTGTCTCCTGCACTTCCTTAGCCTCACTTGCTGATACTGAACCCCCTGATATCTAATTCCTGAGACCGAAGGGCATTTTCTTAGAAAGAACCTCACAGTCTTTTTTTTTTTTTTGTAATTTTCCAGTACTTCTAACTTCTCCTTTATAAAAGGTTTCTGCTCTCTTAGATCTCACAATCCTACCCAATTTGGATGGATTCCCAGTGGCTCATCCTCACAGAATACTTCGAGAGAATGATGGCAGCATGGGAACCCTGGTCATAAAGAAATGCTATGATTTCTCCTTTGGCTATTTCACTTTTGATTTAGTCCCACAATCCCTGGAATTGTAGACACACAACTACTACCAGCTCCTTCTCACATTTTGGTGGCTTTTCAACCTCTAGCTGTACACACTATTCTCTTGTACTGCTACGTGTTGACCACTGCACACCTCTCTTGGTGTGTGCAATTGAAATTGAGCAGGTACCTTAAATGTAAGACTCAACTCATGCAAAGCTCTCATGTAATAATGGATAACTGATCTTTGCACGTATTCCTTCAATAACTAACATAGTTTTATGATAGAACTTTGAAGCATTGAAAGCTTATGGTCAGACAACATAATCATAGGTCAAATGGCGATGGGTCTATACCATAGCTACAACTGTACATCACAAAGTAGAGGGGAACTCACCAAACTAATCTACAATGTGCATTGACCATGGCCAATAATGTATATTTCTTTTAATAATAGATTTATAACTAGTAACAAAAATATTGACAATTATCAGTTGTAGGTGGTCAATGTTGTATTTTTCTATTATCAAACTTAATTTTTTATAAAAGAAATACACATATAGTATGAAAATGTTAAAGCCATAGATGCATGGATGGACAGAAATCTAAAAAAGAAAAAAAAACAATAAAAACCTACAAGAGCTTACTTACTGATGTTTAATTTCCTAACACCTCAAATCTTTTTAGATTTGCTTTTATGCATAGCTGTATATATTTATTCAACTGAGGTTGTATCTTTTGCTACTGTTTGTGACCTGATATTTTCAGTCTGCTATATACACCATGGTGACAAATTGCTTCTTAATCTAGGATCTGATCTACGTTTAGATTTCTTCATTTGCTACCTCTCCACAAAGTCCCAAATCAAGATCTCAAGATTACATTTCATATTATATTTTACATGTTACATTTTATACATATCTTGGCTATTTCCAATTTTGATGGCGTTTTTATTAAATATGATAGGACTTGACATATAGAATGGTCTACCATCTTTGAGATGGAGTCATCCTTGTAGGAACAGTGATTTTGTTCCCTTACCCCTGGTAATCATATGAAAATAGAATTTGTATACAATATCTATAACCTTCAAGAACATTTTCTTTCCAATAATACATGATCAATGATACATTCCTCACATTGCATGTGTGAGAAAGCATGCAATTCATGTGACATTATTGTTACCTGGTGATGAGGAGAGAAGCCTGTCATGCTTTTCAGAGTGAACATTTTCTTCATGTGACCAGATACTCTACTGGGCCTTGTCACTTGATCTTTTGTTTTTAAGTTTAATTATTTGATAGGTGTGTATGTCTGTATGTGTGCATGTGTCAGTGTGTATGTGTGTATATGTGTCTCTGTATGTGTGCGTATGTGTGTATGACTGGTGTGTATGTGTGTGTATGTGTGTGTATGGATGGATATGCACCATATACATTTAAGTGCTGATAAAAGACAGACGAGAGTATCACAAACTTCACCTGCGGTTTCAGTCAGCTGTGAGCCACTCCCATGGGTGCTAGGAACTGAATCCAGGTCCTCTACTAGAGCAGTAAGTGTTACATTTGCTTATCCATCTTCCCAGCCACAGACCACTCGTTTTGGGTGGCTGAAATAAATGACATTTTTTTATCTAACTCGGAAAATTATCCTATCATTCTGTCACACCTGCATTTATTACTGATATTTTTCTGTAAAGTATGCCTTTTCACTCAGCCAGTGAAATTTCTCAGTTGCCCTGAAATACAGTTCCTGCTGGGAAAGCAAGAAAATAATTTGCTGACTTCATACTGAGTGCCTTGTAAGGTATGTGGAGTGGATGGAGGAGGTGGAAGCAGCCTCTGCCTCTTCCCACTGAGCTTCTTGTGAGCCAGAAGATTCCAGGGAGGTATTTCTTTACTTAGAGTCTGATTACTTGGGTATTGCTTAATGGCTGATGTTAGTCTAAAATCATGCAAAGGAAGTGAGTTTCTCTTGCTTCTTTTAAAAATTCAAATCCTTAACCCATATGCTAACAATAAGAAGCGAGAAGACTACTTTTTTTGTATGGTCATGTTAACTTTTAAAGCTAATGGTGTACCATCTCTGAGTCGTGAGCCAGGAGTTAGGTCCGAGCATCAGGGCACTTGATTCTCATCATGGCCTCAGACATAGTAGATGTTTACTCTGTTCAGAGGCTCACATAAAAGCCCTCTATAAAGCACATCTTTTTTTTTTTTTTCCAGGTCATGGTTTTTTTTTTCCAGTCAGCTGTGAGCTGACTGGAAATAAATAGAGACTATTGGGCAATTCTTTGTTCTGGTTTTCTTAAATTTCTTAGAAAACTAATAAATCATTTCATGATGGTTGCCCCAAATACCTAAATGATGCATGTCTGAGGGAAGATATCAATTTGGTTGCTAGAAAACATTTTGTTCTCTTTCTGAAATATCCATATGGAAATGTATGATCTATGCAATCAATCCTTTCAAAGAAAAACTGAGGCTCCAAAGAGTGTTTGGGTTGGAAGAGGCCACTAATACACAATAACAATTTGTTGAAAGGGTATAGCGAACCTTAACAATTTAGTTAGAATAAAGAAATTGTTCCTTTTTGTTTACTTTTAGTTTAAGTACAGATGCTATGTATTTATTTATGCATCCCTTCATCCACTCATTCATTGATTCATTTATTCATTTATTCATTCATTCATTCGTCCATTTACTTGTTTATTCATTTATTCATCCACTACTTGTTTTCACTTTTTATGTTATGTGTATGGATGTTTTTACCTACATATATGTATGTGAACCACGTGCAAATGCAGTGTCCATAGAGACCAAAAGAGGGCATCAGATCCTCCTGCGACTAGAGTTACAGATTATGAGCTACTCTGTGGGTTCTGGGATCAAATGCTGGTAGTACTCTGGAAGAATATTAAGTGCTCTTAACAGCCCAATGGTCTTCCCATCAGCTCTTATTTCTAATGAGACTCCATGTATAAACAAGAAATCTCTTCCCCCTTGAACATATTCTTTTAGAGAGAACTAATGTGGGTCTTAGTATAATGCTTTAACGTGTTAATAACTTGATGTCAGACCCAAGTATGGACCAGACTGACATGAGTCTATACCATAGAAAGCACAGCTACCCACTCCCTTCCAAATTCTTCTGTATCCTTCACCTGGCTCATCTTTCTCCTCTCTGCCTTCCTTAAGGCAAAGAGAGAGGCGCTTGTTTTTATATTGAAAAGTGAACTAAAAAAGTTCCCAATTTGAATCATTTCTACAACATTTGGAAATTAAAAAATAAAATTGTTAGGAACTTTCAGCGATACTTTAGGTTGTTTTTTTCCATACTTCCAAAGTTTAAAGTACAAGGATTAAAAAGAAAGGATGGTTTCTGTTGTCTGGAAAACGTCTGAGAGGATATATGGTTGGTGTAATTCATAAGTAGAGCAGACATATTTGGTAGCGAAGTGTTTGGAACAAGTTGTAAACTTCAAATGAAGGAAAACGGGTTGGGTGAATATGGGGTATAGTTGTCAGAATATAGAGTGCCCATTTAAAGCCAATTTTCATATCCATAAAGAACAATTTTTGCTTTTAGTATATCATCTATAACATTTGGACATCATAATTATGGCAACCACAATTACAGGTTTGTGTAGAAGAGAAATGTAGTCAGTGGTGGGATTTTAGAAGTTCTCCAGGAAGCCATTGCAGGCTGTCTGATTAGTATTCTGCGGGTACTACTGGGCCAGTGTGAGGTATCGAACAAATGAGGAAAACTAGGAAATCCACGCTTAAAGCAGAAATCCTTTTCTAGATGGCACTAGAAGAAAATGTATCATTCTCCTGCCTATCACTGAAGCACCAGACTGAAATTGTTTTACAGACAGGGAAATGCTGGATTAGTGATCCTATACCATATATACTATCCCTATACCTTATTGAACACCAAGGAACTTAATATTGATTGGAGAAATGGGGAAGCTGATTTGCTTAAAATGTTTAGGAGCATATAAAAAAATTCAATGGAGTAAGCTTATATTGGACAACAACACTAGTAACTACTAACCAATTGGTTAGAGGAATATGCTTTTAATATCTAAGCTTGTAGAGGAAGGCTTTATGGAAGGATCCAAAGGTCTTGGAATCTGGAAAGAAAATGTAGGAAACGAATCTTGGGAGTAAAACCTTCTTCCTAACAATGTAAAGGATAGTTTTGTGTCTTTTGAGCTGCCTGCCTGAGATGGATGTAACTCTTCCAAGTTATTCGGTGTCATGGGGTCATGGATGGTAAAGGTGAGACCACGCACACATGTTCTCCAGCTGCTGAGATCAGGGTTTTCATATGTGGGCATCACGCGAAATACTTTGGATGTGATCAAAGGTTTACGCTGAGTTTCTGCAAGTAGATGAGGGTGCTGCCCAGATAGAGCCTGGTGTTGCCTCCGAGCACAGTTTTGCACTTTATGAGTTATTTCTCAAAAAGATACTTCAAGATATTCCGGGAAAGAGCAGGGGAGAGTGCTGTACTTGGCTTTTAAAAAAAAAAAAAAAAACAGCTTTCAAATACTTTATTGTTGACTTCCACCTAGAGAGGTCATGTTCATTATAGCCTAAGTTCAAAATGGGATTTAAAAATCAGTAGCGCTAATCTTGTGAGTGTAAGTAAAATCCCCCTACGAAATCCATGCATTCAACAAGGAGAACATGCTAATTTTTAGTTCTGTCCCTACCCTATAATTCAGTAATTTGGGGAGCATATGAATAGCACATGTGTTAGGAGCTGGGTGAAGGAAAGGACATGCTATTAGAAAGCTTACTGTCTGGCAAGAAAGGGACGAGCAGAAAGGTATAAGTGGATACAAATTCAGAAAGACCATTGTACTGTATGAAAAACAAGCATTTTCATATCTAAAGGAAGGCATTCGTTCTGCCAGAAGGAAATCAGAGGAGATTCAAAGATCAAGTGACATTTGAACTAAATGTGGAACACTGTCATCATATTCTGCCAAGAGTGGGCTCAGTGTAGTCTCGGCAGGAGGGAACAGAAAGAAGGAAGGCAGGCAGGAATGTTCCTGAGGAGAAGGGCTGTAAAGCATGAGGAGAGTTGGAATGAGTGGTGGGGGTGGACAAGAATTGAGAGTTAGGGGGCTTGAATCTCTGTGCTGCTCCCCATTTATCTTGCATGTCCAGAGGATGGAGGTTTCTCAGTAAGAGAAATATATTGCACCTCTATTCCAGATTGGTTAATGACTACACAGTATGCAGGGTGGTGTCAACTGGAGCAAGATGTGCTGGCAGAGAGGATGTTCAGGTAGCAGGTGTAACCTTTGTACAACAGAAGGGAGATCACGCCAGAGCTAGGTCACTAGGAAAGAAGAAAAGACAGAGTATCTCGTTTTGAGTGAGCCACAAGATTGGATCTGGAGGCCAGAGAAGAGGAGCAATCCAAGATGAACCTGGAATCTTTGGTTTAAAGATGGTGCAGATTTTTCCAATATTTGTCTGAGAGTTAGGAACAGCAGTGGAAAGGGATGTAGTCTGGGAAAGGAAAGGATGCTCTGTAGAGAGGAGTAAATGACTTAGGAACTAGCTTTAGCTTTAGGTATGAGCTTATCCTAGAGGTCAGAGAGTAACGTGGGAATCATAGGGTGGTCCTCGTTCATGGCCTCTAAGTATTTTTCAGTTGTTCTACTGAGAATTAAGTGTGTGAGCCAGTGGGTAATTTAAATAAGCTTAGTGCATGGAGTCTAGCCATACCATTGCCTATCTGTGTAATTGGAGTGTGGTACATAATTCCTCTCATACATTTTTCCATATGTAAAATGGCGAAACATAGTACCAGATGCCTTGTTCACTGCTGTGAGGATTGAAGACAAGATAACCCATGAGAGATGCTTAACATAATGTCTGGTAGAGAGACAGAACTCAATAGACGCTGGCTGTTGCAAGCTAAGCCCTCACATCATTGACCTGATCTCATACCGATATTGATTTAAGATGTTATTTTTTTTTAAATGTGAGCACGGGAATGTCTGTTGACTGATTTCTCTAATTTGCTGATGTGAGATTATCTGAGAAAACTCTGTCTATTGCTTTTGCCATTAAAGATGCTTCTTAGACCGTCTCCCCCTGAGTGTAGGGGAATCGATCTTATACTTTACGTTTTGCAAAGAGAAAGTCTCCGTGTTAGTGGGCTTTATTCATGTGGGTTTACCTACTTGTTTTGAGCTCTGCAAATAATCTCGTTGAAGTTTTTAGAGAAAAACATGACAGAGACATGTTAAGTTGGGATTAAAACTCAGAAGTCAATAGTGTTTGGGTCATATAACACTATAGATTCTCTGTCATCTTTTCATAGAGAGAATACCTTTTCCCCTGTGTGTTTCTGGTTGTTTCTTCTTGTTAGTAATTGTCACACTGTACGCGTATTTCTGTGGAGAGTGAGAGGGAATCCCCAGCTGAAGTGAGCGGCAGTAGGCTGTCAGGACACATGGACTCTGCTCTGATTCTGTTACTACCGTAATGATGATCAGATCCCGAGGAGGGTTCGGCTCCCTCTGCACCTCAGTTTACCTTCCGGTGCACACTCTACCCACCCTGTTTCAGTTTCTTAGAATGAACTGATATAACAGGAGGCTAGAGAGATAGCTCGGTAGAAGCAAGGCCTAGTCAATCATGAGGACCAGTTCGTGTCTCAGCACCCATCCTGGGCAGTTCACAAACCTTGTAACTGCAGCTCTAACGGATCTCACCAACACTTCTAGGATACTAGGGCACCCATATAAATTCACGCAGAGACATCTGCATGCACATGTATACACATAAAAAATACAAATAACATAAAGAAAATTAAAAATCATATAATGGTTCCTTTTCTGTGTCCTATGAAGGCAAAATGTCCAGGAACACACAGTATTTCTCTCTGCATGCCCTCTTGAGAGTAGAGAGAACACAGGAATTTCCAGTTAGAGAAGAAACAAACAGGTTGCTCTAAAAGGGGACTTTCATAACTCAGGATTTATTCTCTTTCTGAAGCACACTTTGGCGAAGTGGTCTCCCCCATCAGAGACAGAAGAGTAAAAAAAATACCACGTAATATTACCAGGTTGAACTGTTGGGAATGTCTTAAGTTCTGTCCCAGGAGAATCTAGACTGGAATGGTACAGACCCCAGGCTGGAGACCCAAAGGTCAAAAGCAGGATTCTCTCTGCTCTGGCCACCCTTCTGACTCTAACGAGAGACTCTAAGCCCAGTGTTTCCACAATGCTGGATCCTATACCTGCAACTTCTAAGGAAAATTAAAGAAACGTGGTTTATAACGTGTTCCCAGGGTGTAGCCGCTTCAGCTGGTGGGATTGTGAGACATAATCCACAGTATCTAACAGCCATGGGGCCTTGCTTCAGCTTACGCCAGGGTTGACTCTTGCTGTGTTTCTGTTGTAGCGTGAGTGAGCAGAGAGTTGTACAAGGAGTCGATTCTCCAAGAGGGTCAAGTAACCATCAGGTCTCCAAAGTATCCTTGGATTCCTTTGGGGAATCAGAGACGCAGCAATTAGGCAACGGAGTGATGTTCTTTGGGGCACGGACTCTTGCCTCGTAATCCATTCCTATCTTAATGTGACTTGATCTAGACAGAGTGAAGGCCTATCAGGTGTGAAAAACCCGGCTGCTCCTGGCGTGGAGTGGCCTCCAGACGGTGATTTGGCGACGTCAATCCCGTCATGCTTGATTTGGACACAACGCAGTTAGGCTGGCTTTCTCTACCCCTGATCAACTCCTCAATTAGCAAGCTGCCTTGTGTAACGGCCTTGTTTTGCAGTCCCTAGGGGCTACTTCGGGGGTCATTAGGGTGAAAAGACTTGAGCACCAGCTCTGGCTGGAACAGAACTGAAGGACCCTCAGTGATTCCCTAGACAGTATAACCCCCTTTCAAGATGTTTGCTTTCATGGGATTGAGTCTTGGCACATTAAGAGGCTTAAGACTCCAATATCTTCTTTAAAATGCCCCCGTTATCGCCCCGGCAGCTGACAGGGTTTTTGACAGGCCGAGAGTAAAGGAGATAAGTAATAGTATTGTATCTGTGGATGTGGACACACGGCACAGAGACACTCAGCACACATGCACACAGCTCTGAAGTCTTTTCCGGATCTGCGGTTACCAGTGAACTCAAGCTGCTAAATGACCTCAGTACCTCTCTGCTCTGTATTAGAGGGTCTGAGTTCAAATTCCTTGTGTTGGACTTTATTCACTAATGGCTTTGCATAGTATTACTGTTTTATGCAATATTTTCTATCTTAACCTCAAATAAGCTTTCTAAGAATAATATATGTCAATAGGAAGCTTCAGTGATGAGCATTTATAAATACACATTGATATGTATTTACTTAATATGATTTTCTCCCCATCCATGACATATCCAAATGATTTCTTCATCATTAAAGTGCAAGATTTTTTTCCTTCGATAAAATGAACCTAGTTTTTTTTAAAAAAAATTCCTTAAAAATAAAACTCTTAGTGTTTTAAAATTACATGATTTGCAAAGAAATTTTGAAGTATCAAATGGTTTGTATTTATTACTTCTTGCTTTGATCAGCTGTTCTCCTCCCTGCTTCTTATTACTAGAGTTTTAGAAAGCACATGGGTGAATTCAGATTAAATATAAAATATTTTATGTCATATGGTTCTGTCCTTTCTTTCTTGGAATGAATTATTCTGACATATATTTTATGAAGAGATTTTCCCAAAGTGGTTTGCATGTGTTTCTTATAAAAATATCTTTTGACACCAGGAAGATCATTATACGCCTAATAATTTATACATGATCCCAAAGATAGCTGAACTTAATGCACGTGATAAATTGGAAGTGGGATGTGTATTGATACCCCAATAGGCACACCCCTATATGTATGAAAGATTTTACTTCTGGATTTTGATATGCTTAAGGAATAGTTAAAATTCTGGGCAGTGTGGCATAGCATTTTATAAAAATTACTTCTGATATTAATTACTGAAGGTGATGCCACAAAAGAAATACACGTATATCCTAGAAATGAAGCCAGTGCTTTAGAAACTGTATTTGGTGAATAAAAAGCCTAAAGACTGCTCAGAAAGCATTATAAACACTTGTAGTGATGCTGTATAAGTATATAGAAACATGCAATTTATACTTTGAGCATAATTCATTATAATTTTGTGACACAAAGTTTGGCTGAAATTTCTGTTCCATAATACTAGATTCAATGTTGTGCTGATTCATTTCATCTCAATTTTGAGAAAAATACTACTATGTTGTCAAATCCTTCCTCAAAACTGTTTTGACTCTCATTTCTTCTGTTAATTTTTGTAGTGGTCCCAAAACACTCATCTAATCCTACTAAGGACTGTTTTTAGTGCTTCATTTTGATGATTCTTTTCAATCTTATTTTAATGGATTCTCAAATTCACACACACACACACACACACAGAGAGAGAGACAACCTACAATGTCAAGTGAACATCATATTGTCTCCCATTTCCCTAGGCTACTATGGGATCACTACAAATCCAGTATGAGAACTTAAACTCAAGTTTTTTAAATCAATTCTTCCCTGAATAATTTAGCTACAGTTAACTAGAATACAGTATTGTAGAATTTTAAAGTTAGACACCATTCTTAAAGGGTGCTTAGTTCAATCTACATGATGGTTCTCCACAGGAACTGAGAGTCTAACAGTTTTTAAACATTTGTATTCTGTTTGATCCTGAGTACTTGGTCACTGTATAGTTTCCTATCCAGCCCAGAATGTTTTTGACAGACACTTACAGATGCTTGATTCAGGAGTCATGCTTTAACTGAGTATCATCAAGAATACTTTTTTAAGGAACTTAAGAATAACACTCTAGTAAAAGAGCCAGAGATAAAATGGTACTAGGCATTGTATTTACCTTATAGAAACAACAAAATAAATAAATAATATACACTTCAGGTGTCTTTGGCAATTATGTCTATGTAATTCAAAACTATGGTCTATGAGATTTTGTTTCCAGTATATAATATATACCTTAGTTAACAACAAAGAGAAGGACCTGGAATGACATTTTCTGCATACATGTATTTTGTTACATTTAACATAGCAAATAGTTGACCACCTTACCACATACTTCACTTTCTTACCTTAACAGAAACATGAGTACTTGAGTATTTTTCTTTTTCTATGAATGATCTAAATACAGCTCAAAGTTGATTTGTTTTCAGCAATAGGCACTTAGCTTAGCCATTTCCACTCAGTGTGGCATTTTTCTTTTCTGAAGCAAGCTCTACCAATTAATCCTAGAACAGAGGATTATTTGAAAATGCAGTAGCTGTGCTGCAAGAATATGCTGCATTACCTGTTCAGGTTCAAATGATCAATGATCACACTATCAGAATCTCTGGATTAGAAAGACACATTCAGCATCAGAACAAATGAGCATTGCATTACGCTGTCAATCGGATGGTCACCATGTGCCTGGTGTCACACAAGGACACTTGGAGAACCGGCTGTAGCACGCAGGTAGAAGGGTAGTTCTTTGATATATGTTGAAATTGAAGTGTATTAAACAGCTTCTTTAACAAAGGTCACAGGGAACGTCCCCCTTAGGGTTACCTCTCAATGAATGGGTATAAAACCCCCTTTCTCTCTTTGTTGCTTCTCTTCCTCTTCTAGTTTCTCTTTCATGATGAAAATTTTATTTATTTGAAGTTAATCAGTCTTGAGAGGGGTAAAAATAGTATTTTCAAATAAGGTTCTCTCCCCCTTCCCTTTTATATGTGAGGCATGAAAAGTGTGAGAGGAAAGATAAGGAAGAAGTAATTATGGGTTTCTAGAACATCTGGGAAAATATCAGAAGGCTTCAGCGCTATTTCAGGAAAGCGTTATTTACTTTTGAAGTTTCCACTAGAAAGACGTCTTCAGTTTTCGGTAGACAAAGCTTTCTGAAACTCACGATAAAATAGACGATCACTTTAAAATTCTTAAAAGTATTTATTATAAAACCACCTAGATTGCCTTCCAGGTAGCATTTACTGCACTGTTGTTAAACCTGGATAGAATTTATTTAGTTCTACTAATAGCTTCCTTGACTGCGCCAAAGACGGAGTACAGAGAAACTAAAATCTTCACAATACCTGTAAAATGCTACAGACATTTTAGCACACTTCTGTTTTTAGTGCTTCTGTGAATTGAACCCAGGGCCTTGCTCATGCTAGCCAGGTACTCACTCGTCCACCAATCCACAGCCACAGAGACCATGGATGTTCATATTGTTTTGGCTATTTGTTCTTCCCTTCATTATAAACAAGTTAAATCTGAGCAGGAAGGCTATAACTGTGAGATGAAATATCTATTTCTATCATTTAAAAGACATCCAGTCCTGCATTTAGTCCATACGTGCTTCCTTTGTCTTCCTGATTCTCTGCTATTCTGCTTGATATTCTGTATCTCTATAACTGTATCTAGACTTGTGCAAAAATCTTGTTGTTTTCCATATTACAACAATGAAAGGCAAGCTGCACCCACTTTGGTTCTCAGATTTTGTGATTCCATGAAACGCTGATACAATTGTCCTGTTTGCCCAGAGATGTTATCTTCGCCAAATGTTGAGGGAAAATATTCAATTTTGTTTTCCTCTGAACAGTTTGTCCCACGGGGCTGCTGCACTGATCTAAACATCCCTAACACCTGCTCATGAGGCTTTAGAGAGGGGATGTGAGGGAAAAACAAGGTTGTTTGTTAAAAATGAAAGTGTAGCATTTAAGCAGTTTCTGCAACTTTTAATAGTCAGATGTGGAGAGAGAAAGGAAGGATTACAGCCAGCTGGGAGCTTCTAACAGATCACAGGCCTAGAGTCTTGCTCAAAGCAGCCTTTTCTGGTCCTGGTCCTTCTCGCTCTCTCTTGCGCTCTCTCTCTCTCTCTCTCTCTCTCTCTCTCTCTCTCTCTCTCTCTCTCTCTCTCTCTCTCGCTCTCTCTCTCTCTCTCTCTCTCTCTCTCTCTCTCTCTCTCTCTCTCTCTCTGTTATGCATGTGTGTGCATGTGCATGAATGCATGTGTGTGTGTGAGTGTGTGTGGGGGTGTGTGTTGGGGTGTGTGTATGAGCACATGCAGGGTATGGATGCCAAGTCAGGTGTTTTCCTCAATTGCTCTGAACATGAGTATGATAATTAAGAATGGAAGTTTAACAAGACTCAGACATCCAAGAATCACCGAACCCTACTTTTTGCATGAGCACTAGAATCTGAACTCAGGCCCTCGTGTCTATTCAGCAGGTCCTTTATATTGTCATTGGCCCACTTTACATCTTGGTCCACTTTAACAGAGAAATACAAAACAGTACAGGAAAGAGGGACCAGTTTTGCATGAGAGGAGGTAAATAATTGTGTGACTGAGGTGCTGAGTAACTACACAGCTTCTTACAGACATGGGTTATCTTTTCTCTGTGTCCCAGAGCTAGGATAGGACAAGGCAGCCTGTGCTATTTGTTTGTTTGTTTGTTCTCTTGTACTAATATGGAAACATAGGGGAAGGAATTAACAGCCCATCTAAAACTGATAAAAATAGAGTATTGTCATCCACTTCAGGATATAGTTGAGCTATCGTGACTCACACTATCAGCATATGTGCTCAAATCTCTAGCCTGTATTTAATTTTCCTCTTTAAACATAGAACAAAAATTCCTAGGATCAATTCCAGTTAAAAATTATAGCTCTCCATTTGCTTAAAAGTTATAATTGCCCTGTATCTGAAAGTATGAGAAATATCAGACTACAGTCAGTCACACACTGTCCAATACAAATCAGACTACAGACACTCACTGTCCAACACAAAGCCCAGACTATTAATACTTCCACTGACAAAAAAAAAAATTTAAAGGTGAATTCTTTTAAAACACTTTCTTTAATACAGTGCATTCAAATGATTATCCCCACACTCAATCTACGTTCTTTAAGGAACTCATAATATTTTATTTTCGTGTGTGACAAAAGTCAGGACTTAGCCACCTAATAAGTCTAAAAATACTTGCTGGAAGCACAAAGTGCTGGATGCTGTCCCAGCTTTACCACAGACATGAGGAAATGGGTAGCTGGCTTGGGTAGGGAAGTAACCGTCTCTATAACAGAACTAAAAAAATGTACAAACAGAGTATTGAGTGGGTTGCTGTTTCGTTTTGTTTTTCTGGACTATTTCAAGGCTAAGATGATCTAAGCTGTATCACAGGCCAGCACTACAGTAGAACCTGCAATACTTTCTATCGGTGACCGTTTATGAAGAGCTCCACTAGGCACTGATAGAACGCTAGATTCTTACAGGTTCCATCTGAGTGTAATGGTGAACCAAGGATTCCCTGAATGTTTCCCTATTTTTGTTTTGTTTTTGATCTCTGTCTAACACTGTATCTAGAGAAACAGTTGACAGGGACTTTCATCAAAATGCCTTTGTCTTTCCCAATGTAACTTGAACATTCTCTTTGAGATTATTCTTAGTGCTAGACACATACATTATTGCTCTGCTATGGAGCTGAATCTCCAAATCATTAAAATTCCTTT
>NW_021604792.1:3275598-3293529 GCF_004785775.1 Grammomys surdaster
TCAGCTTCTGATCTAGCTATGTATAGCTCATAGCCTCATTTACTGGAATGTGTTACCCAAGCAACATAATCACAGCTGTAACTGTGGTATAGGGCTAAAAAGTGCATGTACCTCCGTACATTAAATTACCCGAATGGCTTGGTCATAAATGCTCTTTAATGTTGCTGGTGAGCCTTTTAGTAATTAGATGTCAAAGAGGAGTGAATCAGATACTTGGGGTTCTTATAGTCAAAAAGATCATAATGATAATACATAAAGATAAGATATGACTATATTGCTTTTATATTGATACTCCAGCAAGCAGGTGTTTCTGAGTGATTTACCCCACTGACTGCCGGTTGTTAGATTTGTGTAAGCAACCCGATGTATTTGTCTTTTCCTTTACCTTTCAAACAAGATGTCATTTTTACCTATAGAGGTCAAGGGAGGATGCATTGCAGAAAAATATGTATACAGCTCAGAAACTTGTGAAAATCATAAGGTGTTGCATATGGTTCGCTTCAAAGCACAGATTAACAGCTTCTTAGTTTGCAACCCAGGTTTCCCTAAGTTGAAAAAGAAAAATATTTATTGTTCTAGGCTGTTTGGTGTGACGGGAAACTGCGCTGCCTGTAGCAAGCTCATCCCTGCCTTTGAGATGGTGATGCGTGCCAAGGATAATGTGTACCACCTGGACTGCTTTGCCTGTCAGCTTTGCAATCAGAGGTGAGTACATTTAATCTGACCTCCCCCATAAGGTGCCCTTCTCTAGGCTGGATATTGATTTAATAGGTGGGAATGTTCGTGGTCTACTTTGTTAGACCAATTAATCTCAATATTGCACAACTGTGCACTCAACATCACTGAGGAGAAAGGTCTTCAGGCTAGCTTCAAAGGAAGAGTATGATGTGATAGCAACTGGATACAGAAATACTTTTTACTAATGTCCTGACCCATCATTCATTCTTGCTATTGCTTTACTAGATACCTTTTATGGCGGTAGTGACATGGCTCAGTGAGCAGAGGGTTTCCTATACAAGTGTGAGGACCTGGGTTCTGTAGCCTTGTCGAGATGAACAGCTTACCACAGTCCTTTAATTCTAGTTCTCTTAAGGAAAATGGGAATGGATGGGAAGAAGAGTTGGGGGAAGATAGGAGAACTCCCAGAGCTTTGGAGCCAGCTAAGCTGAAAGACTCAGCATCCAAAGAATGGAGAAGGCAAAGATTGACACTGGAATCTGACCTTTGACCTCTATGCGTGCACACACACGCAGACACACACACAAACCAATACTTAGACTCCCATGCACACACACAGCCACACTCACATTCTCACATACACATACACAAATATACACACTCACTAACAGACATTCATGCATTCACACACACAAAAACACATACACACACAAACACATATAAACACTTTCATACACACAAACACATACACACACTCATACACATATGCACACACATGCATACACACTCATATACACATATAAATACATTCATACACACATTCATACATACACATATACACACGTTCACACACACACAAACACACCTCTACCTTTTACTGTTGTGAAATTCTTTTAGAGACTAAGAATTGGTGACAGGAAGTTGACTTTCATCTTATTTGTGTTTCTAGCTTCCTCATCTTCATTTCTTATCTGAATTCTAAACATGGTCTCTGAATACTCTTAGCTAACACCAGTCTCTTTGTGGAAGAGCAACAGGTATCTAATAATTAAGCAATCACCAGCTTTAGAAAGACAGCAATGGAAATAATATTGTACAGAAGTCTATAAATCTAAGTTGTGCTATAGGCTCTGCCACAAACTGGCTGTCCAGTCTTAAACTAACTGCATCATCTCTCTGGATCCAGCTTCTTCATTTGTAACACTTGATTAGTCAATTTCAAAACTGTTTCAACTAAAAGTATGATGAATCCTTCACTGATTCCTTATAAAAACTTATACTTCTCTCAGTAAGAATTACTCAATGGCTACTGCCTTTTCCATAAATAATCCAGATGTTGTAATACTGTAAATATGCCTATCGGGGCCAGGAATGGTGGTACCTGTAATCCTAGTAGGTTAGAAGTAAAGGAAAGCAGATCTCTGTGAGCCCAAGATGATCCAGCTACATAGCAAGTTCTATGAGAACTGGTGCTATAAAGTGAGAGCCTGTCTCAGAAAGCAAGCAAGCAAACATGACAAAATGATAAATATCAAAACCACAGTACTTACAATTGTAAGACCCTTGCTAAGATGTCAGGAACATATAGTGTCTGTGAGAAAAATGTCTGTCTAGTGTGTCATCAGTTAATATTTCTTCACGGTCTCAAATCAGGTTGCTTCCTCTGAAAGTCCTGTTTGATTCAAAGCTTCCTCATGGAGCCCCATGATATAATGGGATATGACGTTCGTGGTAAGAATAGACTCAAATTCTGGCCCCAACATATATTAGCTGTTTTATTAGCTTTGTGATTTTCAATATGTTACTTAATCTATCTAAATTACTACAGTTTCTGTGTCAACAAATGGAAACATAGATACTTGTCTTGCAAAGTATGTAAGTTGAATAAAATATTTTTCACTAGGCAGTGGGTAGATTTTCAAAAGTCTTCCCTTCTGTATTTATAATTTGCCTTATCCAAATTATACTCCAATGATTTGGTACTTTTCTAAGATCTATACCTCGAGAGAGCCTCTTGCTAAATATAGATGTTTAGAATATTGCCTGCTATAACTTGCTATGTTGCATTTACCTTGACAATAACCTAGGCACTATTTTGTATCTTGATTCTTCCCAGAAAATGTTTGAGGTCAACTAAGGTTAAAGTCAGTTTAAGATGACACTTAGCCAACAATAAATTAGCAAATTCAAGTGTCTTTTTTTAGAAAAATACAGATATACAAGCACAAACATCCACACATCCACCCAGACACACTTACATGCATGTAAACATGTGTGTGTACATGTTTTAATGGTGTGTTAGCCATAATGTTAGAATGTAGCTGTTCACTTCACAGGTTGATTCACTTATTGCAGCAGCGTTGACACCTATCCTTAAGCAAGCAGCTTGTATACCTAACCTGCTCTACTTATAAAAGCTTATTTATTTATAGAAGAAAATTTAAAAATGAGAAAGAATACCAGCCTTCACTTATTCTAAACTAAAATAGTATGCTAGTATATAGCTGGTCATGATTTTTATTTATACATGACAAAATATATGTAGCATCTCTATATTACACTGATATTTGAATAGATTTTTAGTAGTTGTGTTGGGAATCTCCCACATGATTGTAAATGCCTGTAATCTCAACCTTTAGAAGCTGGAGGCAGGAAGATATAGTTTGTTGCAAGCCTGAGGTACATGGTGAGACTCTTGTCTAAAAGGAGAAGGAAGAGGAAGAGGAGGAGGAGGAGAAGGAGGAAGAGGAGGAGGAGGAGGAGGAGGAAGAGGAAGAGGAGGAAAAGGAGGAGGAGGAGGAGCAGCAGCAGCAGCAGCAATAACAGCAGCAGCAATAAAACAATAGTAACAGAAATAATTCATGAGGTTGGGAGGGGTGTGAAAGGTAGGCTGCATCTGCGATGGAGACTTTAAGAGTGTAGTGAATATGATACAAACACACAATGAATTTTAAAAATGCATTATTAAACAATTTAACAGGGAAGGATCTTAATGTGTAATATTGGAACGCTTTCATTTAATCACTATTATGTATCTTTTAACTTGCTGGTAAACTCTCTTTTAAGACATTTTAAAGCTATTCTGCATCCCATTTTATCAAATATTAAGTCAGCATAGTGAGATCTGATGCTTTTGTTATTTCTACAGTGCATTTTGTATCATAGATAAAATACTGACTCTTTAAGCAGACAGATGCTCAAATCTGTGTCAGGATACATTCACAGGAGTGTAATTAGTTAGGCAAAGAGTACAACAATCAGAAAGTGTCGGGTAAATGTTGACCAAATGATCTTCATAAAAGCTATGCCCATTACTCTCACGAGAAATTTGCTCAGATCTCACTGTTGCCCTAACATTGGGGCTTATTATTTAGAAAGAAATTCTTGTCACCTTCAGAGACGAAAGCTGCTACCTGATTATAATTTTTAATTGGTGTTTATGTGCTGACTTGTAGCCCTTCAGAGTTTGCTCCTCTGGGGAACTGTTTATGCCCTGTGTCCATTTTTCCACTAGGGCAGGCTTCCATATTTTATCTACTCTCGTCATTGAAAAGGAACGCACCCTTCAAGTGCTAAAGTCAGCCTGATCCCATTATGATGCAAAGCAATTGAAGGTGCTTAATGCTATTTACAAACCATAGATCAGTTTTATTCCATCATGGAAATAAAAAGTTACATTCACGATTAAGTCTGTCTGCTCAGTAGAACTCAGTCAAGTATGACAAACACTCCTAAATTTTGACTCTAAAAGCTGCTCACAATTCTTAATGCTACAAAACACTATTCCAACCTCATTACAAAAGCACCTGATACATTTCTACGTTCGCTTCATTTATTACCTGCGGTAAAGGGGCTGCATATCTTTAGCACTGGTTATGCACAATTAGCACTTGGTGATTGTCTTGTCACTGTGGTCCTTACAAGACAAACTTCCTCAATGCAGGAAGTCAGCTCTTCTTCATCAGTCAAGCAGAGCACACAGACGTGGTCACCTGAATACACAAGGGTTTCAAGATAGGATATGCTCCTCTTCCGCTGACTTTTTCCACTGACTTTTGCTTTGGAGATGCATCCAACATGGCCACCTCCTGACAAAGGCTGTGCAAAGCCTTGTTTGTGATCTTTCCCAGAGAACCAGGAGAGAAAGAGGTCATTCATGGACATTTCCCCTAAAGCAAACTTCATTCACGTTTCAAATTATAGAATTGCAGAAGTGTATTAATTTTATTTAATACCTATTTTAAATTTTTTAATATGTGTTTGTTGTATGGATTTATTTATCTTTAGAGTCCAGGAGATTGAACCCAGAGTCCTGAATATTCTTGACAGGCTCTGAACCATTGAAACAACCCGAAACTCCCCTGCCTCCTTTTTTTTTCCACTGAGACAGGGAACACTAAGTTTTCTAGATTAGCTATGAAAGCCCCTCTACAGCACATATAGCACTCGAACTTAGGATCCTTTTGTCTCAGCATCCTTGGTAGAAGGCATACCAAGGCTCTTCTGCTTGACCCATACACAGCGCCCATATAAAACACCAGACAAGTGGCTTCATAATCTGTAATCTCAGTGCTGCAAAAGTAGGGAGAGAAGATCCATGGAGCTGGCTGTCTTCCCGGGGCAGCTGAGTATGAGAACTGCAGATTCACTGAAAAACTCATAAAGGTAAAGAAAGACCAGCAAGTGCACTGCATGGAGAAGACACGAGAATCAGAGTATGATCACTTAAATCCATATTGTAGAAGGAAAGAACCAACTCCCTCAAGTTTTTCTCTGATCTCTACATATGCTATGGTATTTGCACATTAGCCCTGTGTCCCCCCCGCAAAAAAAAAAAACCCTTATAAGGACTTCCAATTTTCATTCCATGAACTTGAAAGAACGCCCCAAGGATTTCTCAAAATAATATTAACAATAAGTAATAAGAGTACTGGAAGATGCCCAGTGCCCACTTCCAGCCTCCGTACACACTGTGCATGAGTACATGAACACTTGCACATACGCACAAATTAATATGTATTCATATAAGTGTGCACATACATGAATATGCACATACACAAGCATGTACACATGGATACACCACAGAGGAAGATGCAAAACGGTAGTAATAACATGTGCAGATCTATGACTTTCCGGGCAAAGCATAGTTAAAAACGTAGATCCTGTATTTAAACTGTACACTTGTCTCTCTTTCAAAAGGAAGAAAACCAGGTTGAAATCATTCTAGAACTTATTTTATAATGATTCAATTTTCATTTTGAATTGAAACAACTCTCTACAATAGCTTAATTTCTTAAAGACCGAAAAATTCTTCCAGAGAAAATTAAATAATGACTTTGAAACCAAAGGAGAAAACTAACCTGAATGTTTGTAGTGAAATATCTCCATATACATATATAATACATATATATATATATATATATAATGATATTTCTTTTTCTTGTTTGTGATATTTACTTTTAAAACCTTTACATGTGCTAATTTTCTGGTATGTGTACATATGTGCGGCACAGTGCATATTCAGAGAATGGCCTGTGGGAGCTGGTTCTCTCCTCCTTCTACCTTGTATGCCCTGGGACTCAAACTCAGGTTGGCAGACTTGGCAGCCAACACATTGGCCTTCAGAGCTGAGCCTCTGGCTCAACATTTTTCTTTCTATTTAAGGACAAAAACAATGGTAGGCCCTGTGGAAGTTGAGGTGCATAAAATCTAGTTTCTTTAAGAAACTCAATGAGTTCAGCACTCTGGGGAAGGCAAGATACAGAGACTCACAGAATAGCCAAATCAACTTGGTTAGATTTAAGCTAAGGGGAGAGACATCCATTTTTTCAGGTTCTGGGAAATACCTTAGGGCTGATGCATTGAGTTTCCAGAAATGAGCCCCCAGGGTACTGGTTGGCTGGAGACAGAACTCAGTTGGTAAAATGCTTGCCATGTGAGTATGAGGCCCTGCATTCCAGCTCCAAAAGTAACATAACAAAACAAAACAACAAACACTAGTATGTCACAAGCGCTTGTAATTCCAGAGCTTGGAAGGTGGACACAGACAGACTCCTGGGACTTGTTAGACAGTCAACCGAGCCAACTGGTGAGTCTCAGGACTCAGTGAGACTCTGTCTCAAGAAGATAGGTGGATGGCAGTGGGGGAATTATGCTGGGGTTTGATGCTGCCCTCCATACCCACAAACATCCATGTGTACCTACAAGAATCATAAACACACACACAGACACACACAGACACAGTGAGAAAGACAGAGAGAGAATTTAATATATTAGTTTAAAATGGCAAATATAATTTAAATTTTAGTTCATTAGCTTTATACTTTGTCTCATTATTGTTAATAATTATTTTCATATCCCCTCTTTTCATTAATTTTTGATATATAATTAAATATATAATCAATATTATATAATACATATTAATATAATATATATTACCTATCATTACAGACTAAAAAAGTTTCAATTAATTATATACACACATACGTATAAACACATGCTGAACAATTAATGTCCTAACATAAAGTTGGGGAAAACCCAGGAGCCTCAATCATACAAAAAGAACTCTAAGTAACTGAGGAATGCCTAGTACGAGAGAAATGCTCTTCCCCTGGGATGAGCACACCAGTTATTTAATTATCCAGCTCCAAAGGTCAGTCTTGAAAACATACATACAGATAGCATTATACAGACACATCAAATGTACAGAAAACTTTAAGTACTCTGGCCAAGATAGTAAGTGGTCAACTCAAGATTTTAGTGAAGCAAGTCAGGGATTTCCTCTCTGGAGAAAATCAATTTCACGAGAGTATTTTGTTTTCTGACTACGAATATGCAAGTATAAACAGACCCTGTGGGGCTGAGGTAGAGTCGACTTTGAGTAATTTATAGCAGGATTCGGGATATGAATAGCATCGCTCGGTGTTGAAGGGGTGGTAAGGACTGAGATATGCAATGACAATTGGGCTGTCAGTGGGGAAAAGACAGGGAATTTGTTCATGTTGTAGGGACAGGATTGCCTCTTGCTGAATACTGCAGTACCGAGTGCTCCGTCCTTTAGTGACAATGAATGCTGTGTAAGAAAGAAGAGGTGTTGGGAATACATACCAGATTGACCTTTCTTTTTAAACTATTATTAAAAACAGAAAATAGTTATAATTGGACATCTCTGATCTTCAGGAAATAAAATGACTAAGTTAACATTCTCATTTCTTCAAATGCCTATTACCAATGGAAGCATCTTAGAACAGAATTTGATAGCCTGCTCTGACTGCAGGGATGGAAAGTTTCAGGAGGTCTTGAAAATGCTGAAAATACATCTCATGGAATTTTCAAAGAATTTTATATTATAAAAAAAATATAAAAGAGAAGACAGCTCTCTAAGATCCCTATTTTAGAACAAAAGTGTATTGATTACAGTTCATTCTTAGGCTTCTCAGGACTCAAAAACTGTATGAAGGAAGCTAGACTCATCCTCAGCTAGAAAATAACTGTATTCTTAATTTCAACATATGAATATTAGATTAGTTAATCACCTAATTGCATTTTCTTCCTTTAGTAATTTTTGAGTAAGAATAAAGCTAATAGAGTTGACAATATCATAAACAATTAGGGCTAAATTACAAGGAAAATGATGAATATTTCTGCACAAGTTTTAGCCAGACCTGTTAATACACTTACAGCATTTTTAAAGCAATCATCCTGTTCAAAATGTTTTTTTCTACTAATGTTGAATCTCACAGAAGCAGGCTGTATTAAAAATGAACCTCTTCTAGCAAAATGACAGTTCATGCTTCTTTTGTTAAGCACTTAATACCTACATTGCTATTTATCTCATTTTTTTCACATCTACATATGTGAATGTAGGTACATGTTTAACACAGAAGAGTGAATGTGTGTGTGCATGTGTGTGCGTGTGAGTGTGTGTGTGTGCACGCACTTGTGTATAGATGTGTGGATGGGTTTATGCATGCAGAGACCAGAGACTGACAGTCGGTGTCTTCTGTAGTCATCTTCTCTCAACTGTATTTTTTCAGACAAATCTTTCACTGAACCTTAAGCCCATCAGTTCAGTAAAAATGACTACCAGCAAGCCGCAGAGGTCCCCTTGTCTCAGTCTCCCCAGTTCTGGGGTTATAAGCAATTATTGCCCTGCACTATTGTTTCTGTGCTGGGGTTTGAACTCAGATCCTTCTTCTTGTGTGGTAAGCACTTACCATCTCCACAGTGCCTTTATGGGACAATGGTGATCTTAACTGAATAGCCATGGTCTTCTTACCATAGCTGCTGACACTGCTTACGCTGTTTTGTAAGCTAGGTGTGACTGGGACACTTTTAAACCATCGTCTATATACTCTTAACCTTTGTAGTTAGATTGACATGTACATAAAATGTATTTCCCTCGTTGTTAAGAAGTTAGTTATTAAACATCTCAGAAAGAAATATTTTAATATTTAAAGGCATTTCCCCTCATTATTAGATATTTCATCACTCTCTTCTCTGTACTGTATAGGATATGTCACACACCTCCCATCAAAGGCTTACAATAAATGTGCGAGGGAATACAATAATCTGATTCGTCCCTGTAACAGTGGCATTCAGGAGGCTGAGGCACGATCCATTTGTAAGTGTGAAGCCATGGTGGGCTTCCAAGTGACCCGAAGACCAGCTTAAGCCTAGGCAGCAGAGTTAGATTCTATTTCAAGAAAATAAAACCTGATGAGCAAACCAACTTATCTTCATTCTTCACATTGCGCTGAGCAGGGTGAGAGAACAGGTCAGGGAACCACACAGAAGTGAAGCAACTTCCGTTCACCATATGTATTCAAGCTATGAAAAACCCTGACAGGTGTTGGGCATTCTTGTAGGAGCCCAGGATATACTGACTTACTAGTTTAAATGTATGGAACAAGTTTGATCACGTTACATATGTGCTTTGCTTTAGCAGCTGAGTACTTGCTAGAAGGTGACCATTTTATACACATTCTAAACATCATCATACATATTTGGTTCCCATTCCTCACTAAATCTTACAGATAGAGTGACTGATAACATCAAACGAAAAGATGAAGCTTTGTCCTCTTTGCCCCAATTGGAAGGCTGGAATCTGGATCCTCTCTGTAGCAGTTTGCTTGATTGCTCTCCCTCTACTGTCCGGGGTGACCTCCCTCTAATTGCATACTGTGTCTTCATCTCTCTAACAGAGAACTCATGTATGAAAAAAGGGACATGCACCTATGCATGCATGGGGTATGTGACAACTCTGTGACTTTGGCATATACCCATATGTGTATGTGTGCATCGAGTATATGACTGAAGCAGAACGTGGAGCCAGATCCCCAGGATGGCTGCTTCTCTTACTGTAACAATCCTGATCTTACTCACTTACAAAAGAAAATGCTCTGACTTACAGGACTCTGAGTAGACAATGGAAGGGTACCACAGGAAAAGGTCCTATGCCATACTCCCATCTCTGTAGATGATAGCTAACAGAATTCGGGTGCTTGATAAGAAATTAAACAAAAGTTAGAGGTAACAAACATTAAAAAATATCTCCAGATGAATTGCTTTGTAGGAAAACCAACTCAATAACAGCAAAAACACAGGAATTCTTTATTGAATGCGTTTATTCAGATATAAGATTTTATTATTAATGAGCTAAAATTAATTTCAGCAGTAATATAAACTGATTTTCTTGAATGCTAACTAAATATGTCATAAATGCTGTCTCACTTAATTTTACATAAAAGTTAAAAGTCAAATTTGGGCTCCTACGGATTATCTAAATAAAGTAGTATTTTCATTTATTCAATATGTTTTCCTGGTCACAATACTACACAGACCAATTTATTAAACATTGCTGTTTAAAATGTAATATTTAAAGCATACAAGCTAAAGCTAGCAAAATAAGAAGGAAAATTTAGCATACAAGCTAAAGCTAGCAAAATAAGAAGGAAAAATATATTCAAAGTCCCAAACTTAAATGTACGTCTTGTCCAGTAGGTGCAGCTGCAAACAAATCCAGGATTTCAAGACCAGAGCTGAGTATCTACCTTAAACAAACATCAGCAGCAGGCAGTAATCCTGGGAAAAGCAAATTCCACAAATAAACAGACCAATTTTCCTTTAAGAGGAGAGCTAATTCTTTTCAATCTACTTTTTTTTATTACGCTATTTTCCCCTCTATCTACTTAGCTGGAATAAGGATAAATTTCCAAAGCTGCCTGGATGGAAAATAAATAGATTCACTGTTTGTCTAGAATTCCAATCTTTGCAAATGTAAATCAGTCCAAGTGCCCCTCATTTAAACCTTCAACTTTACAGAGCATTAAAGGGTGGCTTCCACTCTGCAATTTAATCCATCCGCTAAGATTTCTGCCAGAGCATCATTCTGAATTGACTATCTGATAAAGAATGACCACCACCAAAGGTCACGGAGGTCAACCTCGGTAATTACAAAGAGTTGTTCTCCGTCAACTCTACTAAACACTGCTGTTTGAACATTAAATTGTTACAATTAAATATATAAATACAAATCTGGTCAGAGCTACTTTCTTGTTAAATGTACTGGAAACAGCACGAGCATTTATTTCTGACCTTAATTGTGTCCGTAGAGTTACCCACTGGGAAACTAGATAAAAAGAAAACTTATAAAAAATATTACAGTCCTGCACTTTAAACAATGCTTTATAAACTAAAATGCATAATTAGCTGCTAGGAGTGGGTTTTATTTATCACATTAATATTAAGAAGTTGATCCAGGTTGCTCTCCTTGGCTTAATGAGGAGTGTTCCAGGTAATGACGTCCACTATTTCATAACTGGGGCATTTGCCGCAGAGGAAGATATCTCAGGCTCAGGTTCCCATTGTGCTTTCCACAGCAGGCACAGAACCAGTATATGATATACACCTGACCAATAAGAATCAATGTCACTTTTAATTTTACTTTACTGAGAGTATATATGGATCAGGTATTTTCTTCTTGCCAGTGTGAAAGGAAAAGAAAAGCAGAGAAGAGAGGAAAAGAGGAATATCGACATTTGCCAAAAATGTTTATCTTGCCGGTCCTGCAATATGTACATATGAAGGTGGATTTTAAACGCTGTATGCAAGTGTGAATAATTGAAATAAAACAGTTTTAACTTTCATGACGAAAGAAAGTCCCCACGACAGTCTTTTGGATTTCAGTAATCTAATTTTTGTCTTTTATATATATACTTTCAGATTTTGTGTCGGAGACAAATTTTTCTTAAAGAATAATATGATCCTTTGCCAGACAGACTACGAGGAAGGCCTAATGAAAGAAGGTTATGCACCCCAGGTCCGCTGATCCTGCAGCATCACCCCAACAACTCGAAGCACTACATCCTTTTATCTTTTTGCTCATGTGACGTGTATATAAGAATCAGTCGACACAGGAACCTACTTAATAGGATAGCAGTAGGACAGCAGGATGGCCGTGTGGAAGAAAAGGCGGACTGCATCTGTATGTAGTGAAATTGCCCCAGTTCAAGAGTTGAATGTCCATTATTAAAGAGAGAGAAGTAATGTATATATCGCTGGAATTTTTTGCTTGCTATTCGTTTTTTTTTCTTTTATTGTGTCACTTGGCATGAGATGTTTATTTTGGACTATTGTATATAATGTATTGTAAAAATCCGAAGCACAAATGTAATACAGTTTTATTGTGTTACCATTTGTGTTTGGTTTGCTTCTTTGTATTGTTGCATTTGGTACAATCAGTGTTTCAACTTACTATCCATTTACGCTTTCTGTGTCTACCAGCTATTTTCAACGAGCTGTACCTTTCTAGTAAGAATTGAAGGGCAAACCTCAACGATGACACACAGATGAAGCAAGACTATCAACGTTAGAAAGACAAAAATAAATAAGTAAACAAACACAAAGCAGTTAGTGACATCTGCTTCTTATGGCTACTACGGTTTGGTGTATCCATGCTCTCATCAGAACCCCCTATTTTCAGGGGACTAAAGATCAGCTTTAAAAAATGATAACGATTTCACCTTAAAGCACTTTCATTTTATGCCAACGTGAAAAGTGCCATTTTTAGAATGACTTTAAAGCTTAGTGATGTCTTTCGATACCCTTTACTGTGTTCCTTACCTTCGCTATTAGATTTATTCTGCTTTTTTTTTCAATCACACACCCTATGTGAACTAGTGCCTTTGGGTAGCATGTAAACAATTTCCAAAGGGTTATTCTAAATGAGAAAGGTTTTTTACCACAATTATGACATAATTTAAATTTTTTCAACCTCTTGTGTAAATGTTGTCCAGATTTCTCCCTAGAAGATGAGGGCTTTGTGTCTACAGTTAATGAGCTGATGGCACTGAACAGGCATGAGGGTGTACCTCCTGAAATCTCGGGATGATGCCCACGGAGATCCTGATGGCTGAGTCACACTGGGATCTGCTCACAGCCTCGGAACTGTCTGTACAGAAACAGAGAAGAGAAACACAGAGATTGATAAGAAGTTGAGACCTGCTTGGTGATGATGTATTTCATCTGCCATTTATTTTAATCTTTAAAACACTTTGAATTTGCTATGTCACACTTTCTCGGCCCCTTGTGTTCCTTGCCATCTTCCAACTCAGATGATGTAACACTTGGGCTAAAATCTATCCCCCCCTTTTTTTTTAATTTTGTTTTGGTTTTTAATGGTGAAGTGTTTCCCCCTTATTTAAATGATAGCTGATGAAGAAGAATGTTCTAGAAACAGAAACTGTGGGAAATGATTACTTAAATTGCAATTAAGGAAATAAAACCAAGAATATGGCTTCCTCTTCTGCTCACATTCTGTTGATTTTGCATTCTGCGGTGAGACTGATTCGCCACAATCCCGTTCCATACAGGCACCACGCACCATATTTGCCCCCAAGGAAAGTCAACGCCGTGGGTTTTCTTGGTTTGTTCTCCATTGCAGTACAGGAAACAACTCCTGCTGTTACTTGTATTACACATTCTCCCTGCCAGTGTCTGTATTACAGATGGTGATTAAATGCTATCCCTACGTTCTTGGTCTGGGGCCAAAATCTAAGCTGAAAACAATGCCAGCGTGACTTTGAGTCATCATGAAACATGAGTTTATTAGGAGAATGTATGAGGATCTTAATGTTGCCTTGTGTGGGGAAAAAAGTTTCCATAAAAAATGAATTATAATCATATTTTGTAACTGTTTCATTGTTAAGAGCGTTAAAGTCCGCCATGCCCCAAATTTGAGGTAGGATGAAGAATTGCAAAGCTCTCCGTTTGTGATCCACAAGATGATCCTCATTGCTCTCTCAGCCCCCACAAGTTTGTTTTGTGACAAGCTAAGACAGGCTTAGCATAAAATACATAAAACAGAAAGTGGAAAGGAGAAGACACAGCAAAGGGATGGGGACATGCAGGCAAGATGTAGTTTCTGAGACACAACCCCGCTGGCTCCTGTTAACAGTTATTTTAGGATTGCATAAAGTTTGCCCATATATTTTTCAAATGCTCTTCTGTTTTTCCCATCATAATGGAAAAATTCGTATTATCTGTAAGAGGTCAAAATATATTTCAGTGGGAAACAAACTTTCCTTAGATTTTTAAAGCTGTTCAACTATCCTTGCCTTCCCAAAACCAAACAGGATCTACATTGCTTTGGCTTAATTTGGGGGGAAATTGCTCCCCTGGATTAAAGGCTAAAGCCTTAATCTTTTTTGATTATCTTTAATCTCCATGGAATTGTAAACCAAGAGAAAGGGTAATTTTCCAGCAGTAAGGTGTTTTCCAGCTACTTGGCCACAGATAGTAACATTTTTTTTTTGACCTGAAGCATTAAGGTAGCTGAGTCCTGAGGACTCTGAATCCCTAACTTTTCCTCAATTCTTCTCTTTGTGTTCTGTGGCCCTCCTGTTATGGTATCCGATGCTGTGGTCGGACTCCCGCCACAGATTTCTCAGGCTGGGAAAGTTTTTCTTCTAGCAGACATTTCTGTGGGCTGCTTCTGATAAGGGACCAGGCAACCTCCATCCCGCCAGCTTGCTCAGCTTAAGAGCCGACCAGTGTTTGTAACTTCACTTTCATCTTTCTTAATAAATATCTGGACTCTTTCATTCATTTTTTAAAAAGAAATTTGGACTCATGTTTTCAATCACAAGGGCACTCCACCATTGATGGCCCTTAACTGCCAAAGACAAAGGTGGTCTGAAGAGAGCCTACGTTGTTCATGGGAAAAATGAGAACTTAACTGCCCTTTCTCAACCTAAATCCCAACAAGCATAAATAAGACACACCAGCTGTTCCTTCCGGTGAGATTGCTAAAGGTCCCTGAAGTAGGAGGCTCTCTGCCATATTACTTTTGTGGGAAATAAACAAAATTGTCCCAAATGAAGGTAGCAATTGCCGGCTATGATTTTTGAGCGTTTCTATATATTTTTAGAGACCTTGCCGAAAATGACTGCATTGCTGTCACCAGACAAATTACAAATTCTCTATAAAATGAATTGAAACCAAAACCTCCACAAAACCCTGTTTTCCAGGAAGATACATGGTTCCTTAACTGGAACGGGGGGGTGAAAAAAAATGGAATCTCTGGTAAGATATCCAGCCACAGACAGCTCTTGCTTAACTATCACGCTAGGCAGATTGCTCTTTGAATCGTCACTTAAAGCTTTTCAAAGAAATGATGCAGGCCAAACATGCTTAGCGTTCACTTCAGTGAGTTGCAAAAACAGTCTGCATGTTTATTGTAATAGGCCATTAACACAGAATACAATTTAAGCAAAAGGCTTTCAATCATTGTTTTTTTTTTTTCTTAAAAATGCCATTATACATGGTTTTTAAAACTAGATTCAAGGTTGTAAGAAACAAATGATTGATATAGTCACTATTTCATTTTGGATTTTGTTGAATGCCTATTGTGTGTCAAGCCTTGCCTTGTGTACTTAGTTGCCTGCTGACACAGGGAGACCGACCTCTGGTATCCTGTCCTTTGAATATGTCCTTTTGAGTGTTAGCACTCATTTTCAACTTACCCATATTGTGCACACAAATATAAACCTCTTCTTCTAACGACTCAGCATGTCATTGGTGTGAAAGCCTCAGAAAAATATCTCAAGTAATCGATGTGTTCAGAGAATTATCTCACCCGAATTACTCATTAACTCAATAGCACATAATAAAAAAAGAACATCAATTAATTAATGAGTCACCCTCAGATTGCTTTGATTACCACTGGGCTCGGTTGAAACAGTGGTTATGAACAGAGCTATCTCTCCTTATTCATTGTTTGCAATAGGGCCATTATTTGACTGAAACCAGTTTCATATTTAGCACGTGCCCGTAGGTAATTGTGCGGTTAGTATCATAAATGAAGAATTGAGAGAGCCTGCTTCTCGTAAGACCTGGGAAAAAATAAAGAGCTCTTATTTTCAAAACTGCTTCCTTAGAAGCCAGACTCTTAGAAAGATGTTATTTTTCCTAAAAGAAAAAAAAATGCAGTTTTGCATCTGTAATGAAGATTTAGGGCTCCCATACTGCACGGTGTCCGGGCTAGCAATTAAGACACTTACAGGTGAGTCATAAAATGCATTTTGCACATATGAGATTTAATTTCAATAATAGCTCCATACAACTGATATATGCACGCCCAATATCAGATTTAGAAATGTTTTCTAATGCTTTTCCTGAGATGGGTCAAGGTGGATTCTTGATAACAAAAAAGAAATAGGAGAAGGAATTTAAAAAAAAAAAAGAATAACCAACCAAATATGCTACGAAGTCACAAACAAAACTTTCTCAGGCATCTTGGTAAATACCATTCCAGTATGCTTACAGAATAATTACAACAGTTCCCCTAGGTAAGTGAGAAACATCTGTTGGTAACACATAGCAGGTGTTAACAGTTACACATACTGAACTTTTAAAAAATGTTTTTAATTAAAAGAATCTTGTTTTGTGAAAGGAGGAAAAATATGTTAAATTCAAAGATATTCCTGTTTTAAGCATCCAGATCACGTTATGCACAAAACTGTAAGGGCCGAGTCACCTGCATCATCTGTGGTTTCTATTTGGCTCAGATCACGGCAATCAGGACTGAGCTATAATTCATCACACTTTTTTACACAGTTGGTGTTCTGTATTCTGGTCCAAGGAGTTACGTACTCATGAAATTGGTATGGCAGAGCTGATAAAAGGATATTTGGGTTTTATGGTCAAGGTGGCTGCCATTAGCTAAACCAGATTGAGTGGGCACAGTACAAAGAAAAGAGAGAAGCCAGAGACATAAGAAAACAGGGAACAAGTCAATTTATTATATGCAACATTGTCTTATGATCCCATCGAAGACCTCTTAATCAGAGCAACATTTACTGAGCAACAGCATGAACCAGATGGCTTTCTGCAACCTCCAGCTGCGTGACATAAATACAATGATGCTGGCTTTAATGATTTTTAAAATATTTGTTCACTTATTAGTATGCAATTGGTTCTTTTGGTGTTACCCAGGCATGTAGGTACTTGGTGCCACACCCACCCAGATTTGCTCAGGGTCAAGTAACGAGATGAGCCAGAGGTCCCAATGAGAGGCCCTGAGGCTTACACACAGGGTTTCTGAATGTAGACCCCTTGACTAGTGTCACTTTCCGGTTGGAAGTTTCTATCTCATTGTTATCATTATCATCACTATATCTGCAGCCTCTAGAAGTAACCAAGGGCTCCCAAGTAGTGTCTATACATGAGCAAAATTTTCAAACATTCCAGAATTAATGTTGTCATTCAGGGAAAGAATGGAGGCTTGGGGCTATAGCTCAGTTGGTAGAATGTTTGCCCAGTGTGTACCAAGTCTTAGGATCAATCATCAGAACTACATAAACAGGCCATGGGGGTACACCCTGGCATCATCAGCTCTCTAGGTAGACGTAAATTATCACGACTTCCACAAAGTATCAAGAATCGCAAGCCATCATTGATTACATGGTAAATTTTAGTCTAGCCTGGGCTATATGAGACTATGTGCCTAAAAACTTCAAAAGAATAGGAAGCAGAGACAAAAAAAGAGGAGGAAGAGGAGGAGGATGGAGGAGGGGAAGAAGAGGGAGGGAGAGAAGGAGGATGGATGAGGAGAGAGGATGGAAAGGAGGAGGAAGAGAAGGAAGATGGATGGTGACAACAAAGATAGAGAAGAAGAGGAGAAGAGGAGAAGAGGAGGAGGAGGAAGAGGAGGAGGAGGAGGAGGAGGAGGAGGAGGAGGAGGAGGAGGAGGAG